>NW_009211774.1:12338-30065 GCF_000690835.1 Fulmarus glacialis | reverse complement strand
CCAAGGGCTCTGCCAAACGCCCTTCCCTGCCGGCCCGGGGTGAATCGTGCCTTACAGCAAATGCTGCAGCACAGACCGGGTGTCTGAGGGGACCGGGACGGTTTGCCGATGATGGGAAGACATCCGTGTGAGTTGGGGGTTGCTTTCATAGAAACCTGTGGGGAGAGGAAGCAGAAAGCAAACCCTGTTGTCCTGCATCTGGGAAAGGCTGTGCTGAGACGGCGCGTGCCATCGCGTTCGTCTTGCCAGAAGGATGAACGTCGAGGGGAGGACAGTGTTTGGTCAGGCCGTGGCTACTAGGTCTGGCTGGTGGGAGAGAAGGGTGTTACGGACGAAGCAGGAGGATTGGGAGAGCGCTCTCCGTACCTGCAGGCACTGGCGAGCCCGCTGGAAACACCTTGGCAGCAGGTCAGAGGCCTAGGGGCTACGAGGGGCTTTCCAGGGTGCACACCATGGTGTCTTGTGGGTGCGACTGATGTTTTGCTCTTGGTTGGTTACAATAATACCAGGCTTTTGTTTCATGCCTTTCCTCTCATCTGCATTTCCCAAGGCTTGACAAGACTCTTCCTTTTGGTGAGCTTTGGATCACACCCTGGTTGCCTGGAAATGCTTCCCAGAAGGAGCTGCTTGCTGCCCGGTGCTGGATCCATCCAACCCTTCTGTCTCTTTGTGTGGTCTCTGTAGGCTGCCCCTCAGCGTGACCGTCTGGTGGGGGGCCTCAGCCTCCCGGCTGCAGGGCTGCCGCTCCCTGGGCCGAGCTGCCCCAGCCTCCTCCTTGCTGCCAGCCCAGGTTGCCCTGTTTGTGCAGAAGAAACCCTTGGGGAATGTGCTCCCTGAGGGGGTGGCTGCCTCTCTGGTGCCACCAGGGAAGATCTCTTTCCTGTGACTGCCATTGCGAAACTCCCCAGTGAGGAGCAGGTCCACTGCGGATGTGGAGCTCTTAGCGGACAGATAGTGTCTCGCTGCTGGGGCTGTTGCTGTGCCCCCGCTCCCCTGCCTTTTCTTGCACTCAGGTGGGGACAGTGAGCTGTGACTGCTTTGCATCTGCCTGAGCGAGCCCAAGAGGATGTGTGCTTCATGGGAGGTGGCAGCAGGTCGGGGCAGGACAGGCAGCAATGACGCTTCTGGCCTTCCCAGAGGTACTGGTGTGCCGTGAGCTGTGATGCTCCAGAGCTGGGCGCCGGTGCGTGGGGCAGGTGGAAGAGCAGTGGCTCTTGCTGGCCATGCAGGCATCTCTGCCGGCCCTGTAAAGCGGGCTCGCACCAGCTTGGTGGTAGCTGCTGTGCCAGTGCAGTGTTGGGTTTTGTGAGCGACCGCCTTGCAGGATGCTGTGAGATGGAAGACATCGTGAGGGAAGGGGATGTGAGGAAAAGTCTTTTAAACAGGCTCTTTCACAAAGCAAGCTATAAATTCAGAGAGAGGGAGAGAAACTAGCTGGCAGCGATGTAGATTGATGACGCTCATTGATATGTTTGCGTGCTTGAGTCCAGGCTTGATGCTCCTGAGCTGTTGGCATTTTCACCGTGTTGAGGTGATTAGGATCTAAACACAGTAGATACTAATTTGAAGAAGCTGCCTCCTGTAACAGAAGGTTATTCCTGGTCTTTGCCCAATCCTCCCATATCCACAAGGGCTGAAGTGATGACTTCTTTTTATGTCCTGTATGGAGTCGTCATTTTAAAAAGAACCAGCTGTCGCTTGTTCTCGGTTCTCTGTGGTTTGGGGATGCCTTGGAAGTGGAGGAAAAGGGCTGAATTGGAAAAAAGTCTCCGGACCCTTACAGGATCTATTCTAGTGAAATGCTAGACTTGAGTATCCTACTGGATTCTCTGGACATGAATATTTGATATTCCAGCTGAGCGTGACAAAGGATCTGGCTAAAATTGACAGGCGGATTAAGAGAGGGAATGGCTATTTCTGGCAGAAATGTTATAAATGCGACTGAATTTGGAAATGCGGAGCTCTCTTTCACCAAAGAGATGTAGACTGAAGAGCTGGAGACAGAGAAACTTGAAAGTGTCTGTCTAGAGGTGTGCATTCTCCCAAAGCTGGAAGAGAGCTGAGACCAACGCAGCTTTGCACGTAGGTGCTTTTTACATGGGAAGAACCTGTTTGTTGCGCTTGCCCGCTTTGGGTGTAGCGAGTTCTTTGGCAAAACGCAAAAACCCAAGAAATATCTTTAAAAAGAAGCGGTTTTAAAGGGAACAAATGAACCAAACGTAAGCAAGAGGCAGAAGCTTTGCTGCACACACTGCATGTATTAATACTGCAGCACTATAGGTCCCGTCCGTAGGACAGGAGCCCTCCGTGCTCTGCTGTGAGAAGGCCTGTGCTGTGCAGTGATAAGCAGAACGCTGGTTTTCACCCTGTCATTGCATTGTGCTGCTCGCCTGGCTGTTCGGGGAGAGGTGGCCTGGCAGGTGGGCTGTGTGGCTGCTCAGAGGAGGGGAGCTCCCGTGTAGCAGAGCGTCGCTTCCAGGTCTGGAGAGACGGAGTGTCTAGGGAGGATGAGTTGTCCTTGTGTGCAGTTTTGCAATTCCTGCTTTTGTGCTACCAAATCTTTGCTCGTTAGTGGGTTTACAGGAGATGGAAAAGGCATTTTCACTTCTGGATGGGTATTTTCTTCCCAGGTGATATGTGGGAACCTAGGCATGTTTTGTTTTTTTTTAATGCCAGTGTTACCGTTAGAGGGAGGACAGTGTGAGAGGTTTTGTGGTTTTTTTTAATCCATCCCTCTGTACTTGCTTTGCAGAGTTGTCTTCCTTGCTGCCATGCCCTACCATTGAAGTCTGTTTGAACAATAAAGCTGAGAAGGGTAAATCTGCCTCCTCTCTCTTGCTGTTGTTAAACCAGACACAGTTTCTTTGTGGTGAATTTTTGTGTGTAGGACTGACTGTCAGGGTTTTCCTTCGCTGCTGCTGGGAGAAGAGATAATGGCTGTCGGTGTTTCTGAAAGGGAGCAGTGACTTCATTTTATGGTGTGACACTGTGTAAGTCCTGATTTTCAGGGAAGAGGCGAATGTTGTAACGTGAAATCTGGTTCCTTGTTAAGAAGCTTCAGCTTGAACTCCAGGAAACGCTGGACTCTGGCCCCTCTGTTTGGAACGAACAGTATGGGTTTACGGCTCTGATGCCCCCTCTCGTCTGCAGAGCCAGCAGAAGGCAGTACCTTGGCTGTTCCAGCTCATAAGCGCCTTGGGCATGGCTGTGTCCTCCTTTCTACCAGCCTTTTGGGAATCAGTTGCCTCCAGTGGAAGCGTGAGGTGGGACAGCGATGGCGTAATTGGCCACAAGCAGATCAGCAGGGTTTGGCTTGCCCTTGGCGACATCCAAAATGGCTAATTTGCTCTTGACCATCTCCGCCTGCCTGACTGTAGAAACTCAGAGGTGGGTGCTGTGGTTTTAAATTGTACATTTGTTTGGACCCCAAAACTATCTGGACATGGAGCTCCCTTGGGGGGAGGCAGTGGTTAGAGCCCAGCCGCGGTGTTCAAGTGAGTCCTCTGCCCCACAGTTGCTCTGCTCTGGTGCTTCATCAGGATCCAAAGCCATCACTGATGGTGAACAACTTCAAGTGAAATCGTGTGAAACCTTTTGATGTGTGTGGAGGTCTTTTCCCTGTCAAGTTTTCTGCTTTCAAATGTGTTGAGACAGCACCTGATCCTTCACACCTTTTGCAAAATCAATCGCTAACTTTCTTGGATTGTGTCCGGGACTCCCTGGGCCTCTTGCACAGGGTGGTAGGTGTTTTTATTTTGTATTGGAAAAATTGTACAATTTTAGTCTGGAAAAAGGTGAGTGTGTGGCTGTCAGAAGGGAAGTCTGTCCAGCTCCTTCCCGAGAGCGTGGTCCCACTGTCCTGCCTCGGGACAGCTCGTCACTTCGGTGGGCAGTCAGGCTTGTGGCTTACTACTTCTCAAGCCACGTGTGAAGTGGAAGCAAGCAGGCTGGTTTTGTGGGCAGCTGGTAGCAGCTTCTCTTCACTTCACCTGGGCGGAGAAGGAAGATACTACACTGAGAACAAGCTGAAAGCTGTTGGTATTTCCTTACATTGGTTTCTCAATGTTCTTGAATATTTCTGGCATTGGTCAAAGGCCTTTTTAAGGAGTCAGGTGTCTGCCCATCTGCATGTGTCTTTACCTTTGAATCAAGTCTCTCTCTTTCACTTTGCCAACCCCTTGATGTAAGAGCTTCCACTGTTCCCAGAGCAGCTGCTCTGCTTCACTCTTACTTGACCTGCCTTTTGTCTTTAATTGCTCTGGATAGGTTTTGAGACCCAATGCCAAAGCTTAACCTTCATCCTTCTTCTGGGGAAAATTCCCATTCCTTTAATACCACCTCCCACTTCAGGGTTGCAAAAAATCCCCTGGCCTTCACTTGGCCGTGCTTGCTCCTTCCCTCTCCCAGGTGAGGTCTGCACAGGTGCTCCAGAGCTTTTAGCTGTGGTGGTGGAGCTGCCCTGGGGCAGGGACTGATTCTCCCCATCGTCACAGTGAGCGGCTGCAGCTCCTGTTGATTTCTGGAAATCAGGCCGTGTTTATCAGACTCCGTATTTTGGCAGTCAGACTGTTGAACGCCCAGGTTGGGACACTTTTTGCCTCTTTATCACAGCTGTTTATTTTCTCTCTGCCTGCCTGTCTGAACTCAGTGTGATGCTCCGGGCTCTAGCTATGTGCCTGGTAAGAACAGCCTTATTTTTACAAGGGGCTTTGTTGGCTCTGCTAATGCTCTGAATGGTTTTACTCCTGGGAAAGAGGAGAGGGAGGCTGGAAAAACTCCAGCTGGAAGTTGTTGTGCCTCTGCCAAAAATAAAATAAAAATACATATGGAAATGAATTCCTCACCCCTGTGCAAAGAGGGAGGAGCAACAGCCCCTTAGTTCCAGAAAGGGATGGAAAAAGGAGAAAAGAGGGGGGTTTATATCTGTCTTGCTGACGGGGGAGAAGGAAAATATGATCACTGAGCGCTTAGGAGCTCCCACATGCTAGGCTGCATTTTTAACATCGTGCTGTCTTTGTCGTATAGCAGCAAAGCTGGGGGTTTTAATTAGCCAGTGGTTGTTTTTGATATTCTAATTTCCAGTGCTGCGAAGTGACTCCTGAGGCAGGTGGCTTTGTTGCTAGTCACATGTGGTGGTGTCATTTAAAGATGTGATTAGATTAATTTATTGCAACCTTTTTGCCTTCAGCTGTGATAGTCTTTTAATTACAGCCCCCCTGCCCTTTTTTTTTTTGGCTTCCAGGCATCTTTGAGTCCAAAAGCCATCAGTTGTGTTCTCCGTGGAAATGCTGGTGCATGTCCTGCACAAGTGCTGCTCAAGTGCTGCGTGCCGGGAGTTCAGTTGCCTTGGAAACTGGGTGCCATATATATGTGTGTGTGTGTGTGTGTATATATCCATGCATACACACATTAGTTTCTTTTCTGACCTAATGCTCTTCAGCCTGGAAGGACTCTCCTTCCAGGTAACAGGCTCGTTCAGGGGCCTCTCATTGCTAGAGCTGAGCACCGACCCCTGTGGCTCTCTGCCATGGCAGTGGCCCAGGCACTGTTCCCCACTTGGTGTCACCTGGTGTTTCTCCTCATTTCACTCCCTCTCCTCTCTCCAAGCATAACTGCTCTTGAGGACAGGACTCATTTTTTCGTTCACCTGGCAGAGGAGCCTTTTTTGGAGTGTGGAAGATGCTTCAGTGGATGCAAGGATGGATCACATCGCCTTTGCTGTGATGGTTTATCTCTCTCCGTTCCTCTCCCTTTGTCTTGTCTTCCTTCATCTGCCCTTTCCCTGTTCGTAGTCTCTCACTTTCCTTTCTCCAGAGCTCTAGCTTGGCAATCACTCCAGTGCCAAACCCTGCTCATTCTGGCCATCCCTGGGGGCTATTCACCACCAAGCTCCCCTGGGTCTGAATGCCTAAATACGGGAGTAGTCATCTCTGGGAGGCAGGTCTGGATCTTCTTGCCCTACAATTTATCCCACAAATTCTCTGGTGCTTTTTATCATACAGAGCAGCGGTACTAAGTGCCCAGCACCTGCATGTAGTAGGGATGCTGTCTGTGGTGTGGATGGACGAGAGGGCTTTGTTTTCCGTGCAGGAAGAGCAGGCTGCATCTGTGCAGACATGGGGCTCGCTCTCCCGAGAGGTGACACTCAAATCCAAGCCCAGCGCATCAGAGGAGAGGTCAGTCCGTACCAGCTTATACCCACTGCAGCAGCACTACAATTTGCCAGCAGTCAGCTGTGGGGTTTTTCCATCTGAAGTCAATGGAGGTGTTGCTATCGCAGGTCCTTATATTCTGTAAAGCAGTAACTGATTTTGACTGTGAATATGGGACTTGATGTGCTGGAGTTAGAGACCTTGAACTGATTTTTTCTTTTCCCGTAGTCCATATTGGCCTTTGGTTACCAGAAATGAGTAAATGGCAAGATCAGTGAGATTTTCTGATGTGGGTTTCACAGGTTTCGAGCCTGCTTCGAGGAAGCTGTGGCTGCCTTTGGCAGTGGCTGTAGTTACATCAGCACATCTTCTACGTCGAGAGCTCAGGCTGCTGCTCCCTTGAAACAAGCAACCTCCCAGAGAGGGATGACATATTTTGCTGCCTTTCAGATAGCACTCCTCTCCCAACCGCATCCCTTTGAGTATTTACTCTGCGTCGCGTTTCTCTCCTCACTTGTCAGTCGTCAAAATCGCATCTACTATTTTTAGTCACCCTAAGCTTCTTTGCCTGTTGGGGGTGTATATTTAGACACTGCTGAGCTGTGTCCCCTGTTTGTCAGGCCCTGCTACACCTAAAATGAAAGATTTCAAACCTGTGTGTTTCCAAAGTGCAGGAAAAATTTGTAGAGAGCTCAGAACTGTTTCCAAAGCTTAAGAAGCAGGAAAAGGGTGTGAGCTGAGCCCATCTCTGCCGAGGCAGTGTGCGATTCAGGAGGGAGCAAGGCATGACATGATACCTTTAATTTCCTCACTTCTGTCATCTTCAGCAAGACATTCGTGATGAAGGAGTGATAGAATCAAGTATCTATTTTTCATAAGCCTGTACTGTATTCATGAGAAATATCAAAGGCAATACCTTGCTGGGTATGGTTCCTGTTAGCAGCTTGTGCTAGTGTGGTGTGTCCAAAGGCTCAGGACCTCCAAGGACTTCTGCATTTTTTGTAAAAGTCTTAAGTTCTTCAAAAAGATGGAGGACTCTAGGGCATGGCAGTCCTGCTGGGAATCTACATGGTTCTTGCTGTAAGAAAATCTCTCGTGTGGGCATTAGTCCTGCTTTGCAGGCTGGGAAAGGATGCAGAGGATGAGCGAGGTGCTGCAAACACCCAGTCGCTGGCACCAGGGAGTGAAGTTTCCAGCTGGGAGCTAATGCTTTTGCAGGCTCTCATCTTCCCTGGCCTCACAGGGCCGGAGGTACTGACCTGGGGCTGGTAAGCTCAGCTCCACGCTGCAAACTCCTCTTGACCCCATGTCTGCAGTGCTATGAAGCTGGGGGGGTTTTGCTCAGCAGTAGGTGCCCTCGGCAGTGCCTGGTGGGCGTTGATGGTTTCCCTACTCTGTCTTCTTCTGGCTTTTGGACTTGATTTCCATGCTGTGGACCGGACATCACACCTGTAAAGCACAGCCAGGGTTCTGTCCCACAACCCCTTGTAGGAGAGTGCTCCTTAGCCATTCAGTAACAAATAGGGATAACAGGACACCAGCTATTTTCATCATGTCCTCAGTGAGACCTGAAATTCTGAATAAAATCCCCAAAGACTGAATTAGGATTTTTTTTTTTTTCCCCCCTCAGGCTAATTTCAAGCCTCCTCCACCAAATGGTCCGTATCATAACTTCATCCATCTGGGCACCTGCTGCCTGTGCTGTTCCTGCGCCGGTCCCGCGAGCAGGCGGGGCGCTGAAGCATAGTGAAGAGCCCATTTTATCCAAGGAAAGGAATTCCTTTTTATATTCCAATATCCTGTCTGCTGCCAGGCTCTGGGTTGAGTGTCTGCGAAGCAATTACGCCTGCAAACTGGAGCCGAGTCAGCATGTCTGGTTATTCAGGCTTGCGCTGCCTGTGCTGTTCCTGCGCCGGTCCCGCGAGCAGGCGGGGCGCTGAAGCATAGTGAAGAGCCCATTTTATCCAAGGAAAGGAATTCCTTTTTATATTCCAATATCCTGTCTGCTGCCAGGCTCTGGGTTGAGTGTCTGCGAAGCAATTACGCCTGCAAACTGGAGCCGAGTCAGCATGTCTGGTTATTCAGGCTTGCGTGCTGGAGCTGCCTCTGTCTCTCGCCCGGTGGGGTGAAGTACTAGGACAATGCCTGGCAGAAAACCAAGAACGCAGGCGCTCTCCTTGAGAGATGGGTGCTTTCCCCCATTGCCTGTGCAGAGGAAGAGCGAGCTGTGCCTTCCCCTCGGGTTGCGCAGGGGAAGGAGCTCTGCTCACGGCCTCTTCCAGTTTTCCCCCTGGAAAGGGAGCCGGCCCGGCCCTTTCTGTAGGGTCAGCAAAGTGGTGGCCTCCCCTGCCTGCACCGGCGCTGGACCACGTGGCGGTGCCGAGAAATACGGAGCAGAGAAAGGATCATCGCGTGGAGTGGCAGGGTTTTCCGGCCCTGAAATCACAGTGGGATACTCTGCAGAGCTGTGGCTCGGTCTGTGCATCCTCCTCGCGTGTGCATCCGTAGTGCCTGGACCGTGGACATTGTGCTCTTCTTCCGCTGCTGTTGCTTTTCCATCTGTTCGTTCATGGAGAAGTGAATGAATGTTTGTCCTCTGCACAGCCTAGAGAGGGGAGGAAGGGCCTTATGTTGATTTTTGTGTAAAATATGCTCATCTGTTGGAATATTGTGTTTAAAACAATGAAAAAGAAAAGGAAAGTCCATTTGCTGAACTGAAATACCTGTCCCTGCCTCTGCCCAGGGATGGTTTTGGCCCTAACCTTTCCCATTTCTCATGGCCAAAAAAACCCATAGTTGTTTGCGGCAAAAAATTAGTAGGATGGCTTAGTGCAAGAAGAGTGTCTGGTTGATGAATTCTTATGGAATATTGTTAAACATCTGGTGAACATACAGCATTTTTGTGTGTTAATGTTTTGATTTTTGTCCTCGGTGGAAATGCACATCTCGAAGGCGTGATCTGCTCTTCAGGAGAACCCCACTACCAGGTCTAATTCTTTTGCCCACCACTGAAATTCATGGAGGTTGGGAATGCTGTCAGATCTGCAAAGTCTGCCATGCGGCATGAGTGTGGTGCATGGTTTGGTTTGCCGGTTGGTCCTGGGGGTCTTTCTGGCAGGGATGGCTTTCCTGCATCTTGCTGCTGGGACCGCCTGGTTCTCTTTATGATAAAGTTAGCTTAGGGGAAAACCACTCCCTTGCTGGGGAGCCAGGCTTTCCTACGGCAAGAACAGACGGAAATCAGCTGCGATGGATCTCCTGTTTTTTAAAATACCCACATTTCTACTGCAGGGAGTGGCGGTCCTGTGGAGAAGGAGGTATGTTGCGGCATGAGCGGGGCAGCAGCCTGTGGAAGGAGCTGCCTGGATTTTTCCAAGCTGGTGAACATTTGTTATCTTGGGTGAAATGCTGTTAAAGCAGGTTGTGCACTGCTCAGTCCACAGGTTGTCAGCACTGAGAACACCTCCAGCCCAAAGCTTGGGTGCCACCTGACATGTAGTTGGTTTTAAATTGTAATTCATTCATCATGACAAAGGCTGGTGGCCTTTTAGTCTGCTGGACTGGGGAAGGAGATGCATGTTTCAGTGAGGGTTTGTGCGGATGATTTTTATGCAATATTTTGCAGGACTGTGGTGAGTTGTTCCTCTTGGCCTGCCTGGCAGCATTTTTAACCTTGCTGCCTTAATCTCCTCTCCATCAGAATGGTTGCTGTTGAGTTTTTCTTTCCTCCCTTAGAATTTGAGGGTTTTTTTCATTTTTCCTGGTGTTCCGTAACTTCTCCCAGGGCAAAGCTCTTCTTTGCTTCCCCCACCTTCTCCCGAAATGCAAAACTCAGGCATTTTTCCCAAAGCCAGGAATGCTTTATAGGGAGCTGAACTCATCTCCTTCGGCGGTGGGGGGTGGGATGTCTCACAGTGTCTTTGGTTGTGCAAAGAGCGCAGACCTGCTCTAGCAAATAGCAAACCAGCGAGGGCTTATTTGCCCCTCCCTACCATTCTTCAAACACAGTTTTTCTTTTTAATGGGAGTAATTTTTTTTCCTCTTTGAGCTGCTGTGTCCTTCTGAACCCTCTCCCCAAGCTCTCTGTGGAGTTAGCACTTGCAGCTCACCGAGGAAGCGAGCAGTGCATTATCCATCATGGGAACCTGGCACCTTTCGGATGTAATTCACTGGCGGAGCGTTAAACATTTTCTCAGCTGTGCTTCAGTGTCAGTAGCAGGAGAGATTTTCGTTCCTTTTCACCCCCACTGTCTGCACTGCTTCTCTGATGACAAGTATCTGGGGAAATCTGTTTTTGTGAAACGCTTGACATGTAGCGTTACTTTTCTGTCCTAGCAGTTCATGTCAGAGAGCCTTTAAACTTAACTCTAGTAATGTGATTTTTTCTTTTTTCTGTTCTTTGTGGCTTGTCACAGTTGCTGCCCCTCATGTGTAAAAGGAGGAGAAGGGAAAGATTGGAAGTGAACTGAAGATGTGGTATTTTTCAGTTTGCTCATCCCTTTATTTGCTGGAAGAGCAGTTACAAACTGATTAAACACCGATCCTTCAGTGTAGGGAGCTGGTGGTGAATAGAGGTGCTGCGGATCTTTCAGCAGCTGGGATAAAGGAGAAATAAATATAGACTAATTTCTCCTGGAGGTGTGCTGGAATTGTAGCTCTCCCAAAGCAATTTGGTCTTTGCAGTTATCAGTCTGAATGTGGCTAGAAAAGAAAAAGTCGATAGCTGGAGCAGTCGGCGTCAGCTGGGAGCGGAGCGGGTAGCGGAGGGGTTGCAGGATCCTAGCTCTGCCCCTGTTCTGCGCCTCGATGGAGCTCAGGTGCCGGGGAGCTGGGGGGGGATCCGTGCCTGGCTGGCTCCCCACGGGTGCCCCGGGGATGCTGGGGTGCCCTTGCCTCAGGGGCGGGAAAGATCTGTTAAATCTGTTCCTCCAGCTTGTACGGGTCTCTAGCTAGCCGCGGAGAGTCCTAATCAAACACATCGGATCACGTACCGCGGAGAGGGAGTTAATCTGCAGGAGCCCTCCCTGGTGCATCTCTCCCCTGCCTGCCTGCTCAGCTGCGGGCAGCTTTCAGCTCTTCTGTGTGGAAACTGGGGCATCTCTGAACCGGCTTCTTTCACCTGCTTCTGAAAGGCCTTACATCTTCCTGCTTAACATTTTGGAGGGTTTTTTGGTAGTAAAAACAAGAGCATCGTAGGCTGGGATGAGTGGTCCCCAGGAGGTAACCCTGCCTTTGCACTGCCCTCCTTTTTGAGGGCTGTAATGAGATGAGCTGGCTCCTCTCTATATAGATTGAGCAGCACTCTAAAAAAGGCAGATATGTTTTCTTTTGATGCCCTGACCATATTCCTGGAAGGTGTGCAGGAGTCTGCTTGAAAATGAAGTTGAGATCAACATAGCTGTTTGGGTAGGCTCACCCCAGCATGGCTAGGAGGTACCTCTCTAACACCAGTAATTCCCATCTCAAAAATTTCCCCTGAAAAATGCTGGAAGAGTGGCAGCATTTCAACAAAAATTTTTGAGTATAAATACATAAATGCTGTTACATTTAGTAGCCAGGAACTGTTAGTTCCTGATTTCCTTTTTTTCGGTCGATCCTTATCGCCCACTGAAACAAAGCTTGACTTTGTTCTGAGAAGTTGGTGGGAAGCAGAGTATGCATATATATGTGTATGTTCACACATACATATGTAAAAAAAAAAAAAATAATGTATTTGGGGGGTGGGAGAGGAAAATGCACAAGAAGTGTTTTAGTCTTGGCGGAATGCCACCAGATGTGAAGTCGCTTTGCAGGACGTGCCTGCCTTCTTCAGTCGCACACCACAGACTCATGCGCAGCCTTTGCATAAAGTATAGTAGCTTTTCTGATCCCCTGCAGCCGCAGCTGGCCGATGCTGTTGTTTTTGTCTCGCAGGAGGAGCCAGCTCCTGTGGTGCAGGGCCGGAGGTCATCGCTCAGCGGGGTGTGCTACCTGACCATGGGTCTCCTCGTACTGCTCCTGGGCTTGGTCTTTGCATCGATGTATGTGTACAGATACTTCTTCATCACCCAGGTAGGGGCGAGTCGGGAAGGACTGCTGACTCTTCAGCTGGAGCAGCCAGACAACCTTTGAAAGAGGTGGTGCTGTTATTTATTGCTTTGCACGGTGGTAACTTAGGAGCCAGTCCTCTGGGCACCGCAGACGAGGCATGTCTTAAGTGGTAGGCTCAGGCTCTCCTCCATCCCGACTGCCTGGAAGGGCCTTCCAGAAACCCTCCTCTTCCCCTCCCTTCTGGCTTTGTTTTGCCTTTTTTTTTTTTTTTTTTTTTTTTTTTAAAACTCCATAAAAATATCCTGCCAGTTCTGCCTTTTAAACCCAACGTTATGCTGTCAGGGGTAAGGTAGTCTGAAAGTGTGGCTTGTTGTGATGAGGGGAGAGCAAGCCCTGAAGAGAGCAGGGAGGTACAGGCAAGGGAACAGCTTTTTACAGTAGGTTTTTTAGGCCCTAGCACTGCAAAACTCTGTAGGTGTAACAAAAATAGGTGCTGCTATTAATAAAGCAAGTGGAGAAGTGAAAAGTAAATGGGAGATGGTATGGAAGGTGAGCCCTCGACCTCCCTTAAATTCAGCACCTTTTCTTCCACACAGTCTTTGCAAAGCCTGGCCTAGCTGAGCCACTGGGCTGGCAGTGTTGTGGTGGGTCAGAGCATAGCAAATGAGACAGGGCAGAGCTGCTTTTTAAGGAGGAAACTGTCGAGCTCTGTGGCTTGCTGAGCATTTAGCCAAGAAACCCCAGAGCATCATTTTGCACTGAAGTCCTCGTTCTGCCGCTATTAGTGAGTGAGTTCTCCCAGGACCGCTGGCTGCCTTCATCTCTGCAGCCAGCACTTAAACCACTTAGCAGTGTAGTCTTTTTATACACTCCCTTACTCCATAAATTTTCGTGCGGTCAAATTAATTTGCAAGCTTTGTTTTAAGATGGTGCTTTATTACCCATGCTCATTTATACCTGATCTGGAAACCCTCTGACAGCTGTAGGGCCGCTCAACCTCCCACACACTGCTGTGTTAGTGTGATGGAACCCTGTTGCAGAGCTTTTGGTGTAGAACTTCGTTATGAGAAGAAGCCCCTGGCATTGAGGGAACATTATCAACCAGATTATGGACAGAGTTCAGTCCATCACCTGGTCAATAACCTACCCTCGGCGCATGCTGAACAGGGCTGGGAAATGTCCGCTGGCCCATTTGGGGCCACCCGTTGTCACCCCCACTGCCTGCCTGCAATACCAAATTTCCCATAAATTACATGGGAAAGCCCGTTCAACATGGTCAGAGATGCGTTTGGGTCCAGGGCAATGGGGCCTTTATGTCTCAGTCTCCAATGGCGGCAGCTTGTCCCTGTGATCTTTGTGCTCAGACTTCATCACTCTGTGTTAGCTGTCTTACCTGTCGCTTGTGCTTCTGGAGCCCTGGAGAGCAGCAGCTCCTGTTTTGCAGTGAGGCGAAGCCGCTTTGTTTTGGTGCGTTTGGCATATACAAGCTACAAGTGCCTTTAGAAATGATAGTCTGCTAGCCCCAAGCTTATATGCCTTATGTAGAAAAATGCAGTTACTGGAAGCCGTGTCTATGGAAGGATGTGAACAGCCTGGTTATGAAATTTAAGAGCCTACAGGTAGTCAGTTTGCCTTTCTGAATTACCCCTTGTGAAATCCCATGGGGAATCCTTTACTCCCTTTGGACCTGGCTAGCAGGAAGGGAGACGTGATCATTCCACAAGGGTGTTTTGGACTACCTTCAACAAGAATGGTTTCTGGTAAAAAGACTGATCTTGAGATATTCTCACCATCTGTTTGAAAAGGGTGTTTTTACCCAGTATGGAAACATTTCCTCCTGTGTTTGCTGTAGTTGTTAGTGGGGTGTATGAGTGTTGTCCCTCCACCTGGATCTCGTCCCCACAGATGCCCCGCGAGAGCGTGTTTCACTGCGGCGTCCTTTATGAAGACTCGCTGTATTCGCCGTTCAAAGGGCAGCTGGAGTTGCATGAAGACGTCAAGATTTACATTGAGGAGAACTACGAGCAAATCAACGTCCCAGTGCCCCAATTTGGAGGGAGTGACCCTGCGGATATCATCCATGATTTCCAGCGAGTAAGGAGCTCTTGGGGCCTTTGGGGGCGTAGCATGGGGCTGAGCTCATGGCCTAGTGCTGTTGCTGTTGTCACATATGTCTATGATGATCTTGTTACTGAGCTGTTCTCCTTCCTGAGTCCCTCTCTGAGATTTTCCAACCTGCTTGTCTTGCTTGGTAGGGAGGTCCTTGGACAGGTTTGTTGCTTAAAGCAGTTTCCTGTCTTCCCTGAATTCCCTCTTTTCACCCGTCTTCACAGCCACGTTTCATTGCGAAGGGCTCAATTCCTTAATTTCTCTGCTTGGAATGCAGGGTCTGACAGCCTATCATGACATAACTCTGGATAAGTGCTACGTCATCGAGCTGAACACCACTATTGTGATGCCTCCTCGCAACTTGTGGGAACTGCTGGTTAACGTGAAGGTACAGCTGCAATCCTGCTCATTTTGCGTGCTTTTCTTGAGTTGGCTCCTGAGTGCCAGCTAGAAGCTCGTGGAAAATCAAAACTGCTATGTCTGTGGAAGTAGGCGTTGGCCCTGACAGACCTGAGCCTTCATGTAGAGGGAAGGCTTCAGGGGGTTTAGCTGAAATATTAATTTTGCAGACAGCACGGTAACACCGGCGTGGCAGATCAACCTGACCAGGATGACACAGAGAAGCAGCAGATTCCTTCCCTCTGGTGTTTACTGATAGTAGGAATCAAGGAAAAAAAGAAAAATTTCCCTCCTTTCACTCTTGCCACGGTTACCACTGCGGTTTGCCATTTGCAGAGCTCTCTTGGGGAGTACCAGGCCTTCAGCTTTCACCCTTTTTGGGGGGGATCTGTGCTGCCCTTCCCACTGTGCTGTGGGTTGCAACACCGGACTTGGGCTCAGGTAGTTTTGCTCACAGCAGGCATTAATTGGGTTTAGTATCAGCAGGTTTGTTTAGTTCAGAAGCCCATGCCACTATTGCAGAGGCTGAAAACAGTCATCTTAAAATAGAGTACTATTTAATCTTAGCAGCAGGAAAAAAACCCAGGATTTTTAAGCCTGCAGAAGGTGCATATCTATCTCAGTCTTTTGCAGGTAAACCAAAGTACTGAGCCTGGGTCTCTTGCTCCCTTCTGTGACGGTCTGTTTAAAAGAAAAGAAAAAACCCCAACAATCTAACTCTTTCTTAAATTTCCTTTGCTCACTTGCTGCTACATGGAGTGTGATGAACTTTGTAGGGGTTAAGCTCAGAGCTTGTGCCTTGAGAGATGCCTGATCTCCAGTCCTTGTCAAACTCCCAGTTTGTTTCCTAGCAGTCCTTGCGATTTCATGCACTGTGACTGTCTGGCAAATGTGCTGGGAACCCTGCTGGGATACAACACACATTTACTTACAACTCGCTTCAAACCAGCCACAGCTTCTGATCATGGCAGGTGACCAGTCCCTGGGGCAGAAGGAAAAGGCAGGATTGCAAAAGCTGACAGCAGAGCCCTAGAAAAAAACTGTGAGATTGTGAATGCTGGTCACATCCTAAAATAAGAGATATAAAAACACAGTCAATGAAAATGATGCTTTCTCTTTATTGGAAATTGAACTAAAAAGGGGATAAAAATACAGTTAAAATGGTCTTACACGTTTGATTCTTTAAAGAGAGTACAAAGCAGATGTGGATTTTGAATACCTTTCTGATTATTGGGATGGGTAAGTGTCCAATCTGTATATGGAGGTTTTAACATGCACCTTAGAGACATTGTTTTTAAGTGTTTAGCTTGGTCTTGAGCTCAGAAAAGGTTTTTCGCTATGAGGACAGAAGCGGTGGAATAGGTTGCCCAGGGAGGTTGTGCTGCCTCCTTGAAATCCTTGGTGGTTTTCAAGACCAGACTGGATAAAGCCCTGAGGAACCTGGTCTGATCTCATAGCTGCCCTGCTTTGAGCAGGAGGTGTGCCTGGAGACCTCTGAGGTTCCTCCCCTGCTGACTTAACCCTGCGAGCCTGTGATCCTCATGTACACAGGTTCAGCCTTGCCTTGCTGTGTCAGGCAGAGAGGGCAGATTTCTCCTCACTGCAGGGGACCTTCATCACCTGATGACTTGGCCCCCTGCTCTGAAGTGCTCCTGTTTGGATGCTGGATGAGCTGCGTTGGTCCTTGAACTTGGAGACTTTTGCCTTGCTCCTCTTGTGTCTCCTTTTGCCTTCTCCGCTCCTCTGAATCCAGTCAAGTCCCTAATGAATGAGACTAGTTTCCAGCTGAAAGTTTAGTTTTGAAGATGTTCAGTGGCTTCAGTCCTGTTTCTAGGACCAAACTTCGGGCCAGCAAATAACGTTAGCTGTTTGCGCCAGCAGACTCTGCCAGCACAGGGATTGAGTGAAGCTCCTTTGCCCTTTCCGCCCTGGCCAGCCCGGTGCCGGGGTGCCCCTTTGCAGTGTGGTTGCTGCGTGCCCTGTGCCTGCTCTGCAATCCCTGCTGTGTGCGGGCACGGCTGTGCCAGACCCCGCTTGGGTCTTGGCCCCGCTGTCACCACATATGTGTTACCAGGCCTCTTGGGGCTGGTTTTTTGCCTGTAAATGGCAGCTCTGCTACTTCTTGCAGACTTTATTCTGTATAGGTGTAACAGTTCAGTGAGTATCTGAGAGAAAAGGATGGAGGGGTGCTCCACCCGTGCAGCAGCAGGAAGTTGGAGATGACCCAGTTAAATGGTGGACAATTTCTATCTTTTGCAGAACCCAAGACGCTCAGTGCTCTAGTTTTCTTAAAACTCTTGGCGGAGAATTAAAGGTATCATACTTTTTGCACAGTCCTGGAATGGAGGAGCAATGATTCCTGACTACTTCAGCTGCGACAGCTATTTAAATCTAAAACAATGAATGAACTGGATTGTGTGTTTATGTCTCTCTCTCTCGAAGCCCTGTTGCCAGGTCAAGGATATGGCAAATCCTGAGCCCCAGCCCTGGGTGTTAACATGACAGCTCCTGCGATAACTGCACGTATCACATGCCCTCTCCTGCACTCTCCCACTGAGAATCAATAATTGAATTTCTTGCAGAACTGTTGTGTTAGTGTAGTACAAAATTCCACTAATAATCTAGTCCTCCAGCATTGGAGGACAACTTTATCGATCCAGTAGGCTACGCCAGCCCAACAGCATGGTGCTAAGTTAAGACAGCGTGTTTCCAGGTACATCTCTATGGAGATAACCAGTCCTGTGGTGGAAACTGAAGAGATGATATTTGAAATTGTGCTTTTGTTGGTTGCTTTCCCCCGATTATATTTATATTGGCCCCAGGACCTGCTGGTTCTTTTATTTCTTTGACTCTTCTTAAGCGAAAGGGACTGGAAGTGAGTCTTCGCTTCAAGGCCTAGTTAGCATCTAGTCTGCTCAGAAATGCCCCCCAGCCCAAGCTGTACTTGTAACACAGCTGCGTGTTGCTGCAGTGATGCCCAGACAGCTGCAAGATGCCCTGAGCATCTGGGGACCAGCTTGAATAGTCTCCTCATTGC
>NW_009211774.1:3276-12307 GCF_000690835.1 Fulmarus glacialis | reverse complement strand
CGAGAGAAACGCCCTGCCTCTGTCCTGGGGTGCTCCCAGGTTCCCCATTTTCTCTCTCCCCGTTTTTTCTAGCCCCTGGTGGCTTTCTGCCATGTCTCCCCACCAGGCACCCCACTCATCACCCTGGACTTCATAGTGGCCTCCACCCCAGCAGCAGGGAGCTCGTGTGAGCTGCTTTGCCTCAGCTCGGTCCCTGACGTGAGCTGCCTTCCTGCGCTGCCCCGGAGTCGCTGGACGATGTCCCTGGGGTGACAGAAGTGTGGCGAGAGCTCGCTTTCCCCTGAGTGCCCACTGCTACCGTGCAGAGCGGTGTTTCTAAATGTGGTGCCCATGGCCCATCTCTAGTCCCTGTTCCTGTGGGCTATAAGGGCAGGAGATGATTGTGGCTATGCTGAATGGACCGAGGAGGAGGGGGAAATGTGGAAAACTCAGGAAACTGTTGGAATCTGAGCAGGGTTGGCATTTTTTGGTTTTGCCTTTTGAAGTAAATGTAAAATGCACATTTTCACTGGAGTTCCTGGCATTTTGGTTGAGCCTTGATCCCTCTCCAGATGGGTTTGCTGTGCTCTCAGAGTTACAGCTTACACGCCCTCCTTTAAAACTGGGGTTAGTTTATAACAGGGTTGATCCTACTGGCTTCATCCCCTATGTGAACATTCAATTTTTGGATCTAATGCATTTTTTGTGTCCTGTGCATGGGACAGTTTACTGCAAGGACAAGAAAGTATGTCAACTGGCCTCGGTAAGTGGAGCTTGAGCCCTCAAACAGTTAGTTTTCCACGGTTTGACTGTCCTTCACGCTCTGTGTGAGACAGTTCTGTTCGAGGAGGAGATCACGGCACTGTTTGTGCTTTATTTTGGTGGAAACTGTGTCATTTCAGAAGGGAACATACCTGCCTCAGACATACATAATCCAGGAGGAGATGATCGCGACTGAGCATGTCAGTGACATGGAGCAGCTCGGCTCCTTCATCTACCGCCTCTGCAGCGGCAAGGAGACCTACAGGCTGAAGCGGAGGAGTGCGAGGAGACGTAAGAG
Organism: Fulmarus glacialis; assembly: GCF_000690835.1. Taxonomy (NCBI): domain Eukaryota; kingdom Metazoa; phylum Chordata; class Aves; order Procellariiformes; family Procellariidae; genus Fulmarus; species Fulmarus glacialis. Next base: position 11,268 of record NW_009211774.1, on the reverse strand, counting down.
CCTTGCTGTGTTCGACTGTCCTAACTCATTTTCCCCCCGCATCACAGTCATCATTTCTGCTGTTACAGCCATGCTGGCCTCTTCGTGGCCAGAGGGGAGCTTTTGCTGCGGGTGTAAGCACAGAGGAGATCTTTTGAGGTGTTTCCCATCTAATTCATCTAAACCCAAATCTGGGATGATGCTGCTGCACATGGGTGCTGTGTTTCTATCGCTGCATCTATCAGCCTGATAGAAACATTGAGAAAATGTTTGCAGGAGCTAGCAATTTATTTACACATGGGCTCCTGGGGCTCAACTAATAGCAGTGATGTTGGGAACTGTTTGGAAAATTTCCCTGATGGAGACACCCGCTTCAGTGGCAGCTGTTCAGGGTAGATTAGATCTGCAAACTGCCTTTAATTGATTAAGTTCCTAATAATACGGAAAAGTTCTGAAGAGGGAACATTGGACTACCTTAAGATGGTTTCATGAAAATCAACAATATGTATCTTATATACAAATGGTAACATTGCTGCAAAAAACTCCTTAATTTCAGTATTCGTATTTATTTGGTTTTAGATACTGGTGTACTTAAAGGCTTACTTGGAGCATGAACCTATAGTCAGTTTGGGTTTGGATCTCTGGGGAGGCTGCAGGGTGCTGAGAGCGTTCGGGTGGGGAAGTCACCGTGGCTGTAGTTCGTGGTTGCTTTCCCAACAGAAGCTGCACAGTGTGCCCGGGGCTGCCGGCACGCTGGCTGCTGCTCTCATGGAGCCCTGGCACGATCCTTCTTGTCAGCAGGGCACCACCGGGTTTGCCGTAAGAGGGGAGTAGCTGCCTGGCAGAGCTGCCCAGAGTTGAGATCCTGCAGTTTAAGGGCATGGGAAGCATTACTTTTTTCCCAGAGAGGCTGAGGCCTTAGCGGGATCAGTGCATGCAGGGATAAAGACAGCCAGAGGGGTGGCGATTTTAAGCCCTCCTTGGCTGCATTCAGAGCTATGCTCTGTCCCAGCCTGTGACTTCTGCTGGTTTCGTGAGGCTTTCTGTCAGCTGAAACCAGCTGTTCCCATGAGGGTCCCCCAGCTCATGGCAGCTCTTACTGCAGGACCATGGCCTAGAGAATATGGCTATTCTTCCAAAGACCAGGTTACGCTGCTTTTCACATGGGCTGTGTTGTTCCTGCATTTCAGTGTTCAGCAGTTGCACCCCATCTGCTTTCCTTCCCCCACTTGCTGCAGCTCTTGTAGATTATTATTTGTTGAATTTCCTCTCTCCTCTCTTTCAATCACTTCTAGGTATCAGTCGACGAGAGGCTGGAAACTGTCATCGTATTCGTCACTTTGAAAACACTTTTGTGGTCGAAACTGTTATCTGCAAAAAGTCATGAAGCCACTCTCCAGATGTAACCTTCCTTGGCTTTGCTTGCACACACATGCACACGCATGCTCTCAGCCCTCTCTTTAGACATGGTAATCTGTCTTTTTTTATTCCCTCCCCTGCTTGTGCAGCTCTAACCTCTTGGGTCCGTTGTGGCCTCACAGTGGATTCTCTTCTCTCCCTGCTACCTACCTGAGACATTTGCTGGGCTTAAATTTACACAGTGGTCAAAGATAACATGGGAGTAGATGCAGCTTCTTCCACACCACAGGAATCTCCTTTGGGAGCAGGTTTTGGGTAGAAGGGATGGCTGAGAAACAGGAGTGCTGGAAATAGGTGCTCTTTTCCTGGCTGAGCGATTTCAGGCTGGTACAGTGCTTTGAGGCTACCTTGGCACCAGGACAGAAGGTGTGTGTACAAGAGGAGGGTTACCATTTTGATGCTGGTGTAATAACCAGAAATATGCAACCAGGTACACTTAGGAAAAGGATAGCTACAGGCTACAGACAGGGTGATTCAGAAAGCTCAGCAGAGGGAGGGTTTCTGCCCAAACCATGCTGTGATGGTCCCAGTTTGCTGTGTGCTGTCTCCCTGAAGATCAGATTTTCAAACACTGAAAGCGACAAATATGTTGTTTTTATGACTGGCTCCTGGACTCACCCCTCACCACGTCTCCTCCTCAGTGTGACCCAGTGAGCAATGCAGGGTATCCTAATGCTCAGGGTGGGCGAGAGGCCAAGGTGGGCTGGGAATGACACGAGTGACACAACATGTCCCTGCGCCCCGTCCACAAAGCAGAGGGTGAAGTGCAAGGCTGTGTAGCCTTTTCTCTAACACACAGTTGCATCTGCTGTGGATCCTGGGCAGATCTGCCGTCACTTTACCCAAGTAAATAAAGAGGTGAATCTTTGATGCAAGGTGCCAAAGCTCCACTGATGTCCCATCTCCAGGCCGTGGCTGCGGGTGGAGCTGAGTGGTTTACCCCAGCCCTGTGTCTGTCCTGGCCAGCTCTGCTTGCCTGGAAAGATGAGTTATGTTCACACGGGTCTTTCCTCCTGAGTTGTCGAGATCCCATCTGTGTGCGGATGGGGTGCCGTGCCTACATACAAAGTGGTGTCAGCAGCAGAACTGGTAGTTACTGGCAAGTGCAGAAGCAGAATTTTGATTTTTTTTTAACAGAGTGTGTATTCTTGTATAATTCCTCTGATGAAAGCTGTTTTGATAGTAATTACTGTGTATCACAGCCGTGTATCACATTATCTTTAGGCACCATTGTAGTACAGCTATTGATACAAGGCAAGATTCAGCTGATCGATATACTGCAGAGAAATTGTGTGAACAAAACTGCATTTCTATTGATCATCAGACAGAAGAATTGCAGAGTAATTAAATATTCTTCCCTCTGTTCCATAAATATAGTTCAAACTAATTAGATTCTTGAAATGCAGGCAGTTTTTTGGCTTGAAAGAATGGGGTGAGTTTCAACTTGGCACATTCTTGTTAATTGGTTTCCAGCAAATCTGGACTTGTTCACCATCTGTTGAAATGAGCTTGTTGTTTTAGAAGGGGAAGGATAACGTAAATGCAAGTACAATCATTAACTCAGCAGAACGAAAAAAAGTGAATATATTTTAGAATAAAACTTTTAAGTAATAATACTGTGAGTTAATTATGTGAAAACAAAACAGGATCTCAAAATGGTCATGTAATGTAATAGGAGTTAGTATGTCCTTAGGGGCTGAGAATTTTTTTTTTTGTATAACCATAGTCAACTATAAACATTAAGTTTTAACAGGTAGAGGAGGACACTTTGGTTTCATTCTGCTTTAAGCTTGATGTAAAACGAAGAATTATGTGCACTTCATACAGGTTGGTAAGGAAAGTTTCCCACTGACAGAGGGGTATTTGCTTTTCTAGCATTGTGTTTTTTCCAGTGATAACTTGCCACTAGCCCTAACCTTTTATCGTGGAGTGGATGACAAGAAGGCTCAGAGAATTGGTTCGCTTAATGGAAATACTGCAAACTGGTAAATTTAAGCCCTGCATTTCTCTTCATTTCTAGGAACCTAAGCCTGCACTCAGGTGAGCATACAGACCTTTTTCCCCTTCCTTCTGATTCTGCATGAATTAACTGGTCATTGAATATGCTAACTCTGTGCAATCCCGCAGCTGTAAGGGCAAACCTCGGTTCTTTAAGATGAACGAACGTGGTCATTGTTTCATAGGATGAGAATGCAGTTGTCTAGAAAGAAAACATGAGATGCTTTGTATATTTTGTCTGGTAGGACTCTTACTTCTTAGGAAAAATCCGTGGGATAATAAAATCTTTTACCTCTGATATATAAAGCGTCTGTTTGTTCGGAATGAAAAGCATATGCCCTCCACAAAGCTGTGGCTCGTGGGAGGCAGCAGCCAGATCGCCCCGGAGGGGCCAGCCCGGTGGCATCTTGGAGCTGGGCAGTGGGAGGATGCTGCAGTGCGGAGGCGCTTCCCCATGGCGATGGGAGAGCTGCGTGGGGCCGTGGCTGAGCCCCCCGGTGTCGGAGCCTGCCTGTGCCTGCAGGCGCTGAGGGGCTTTTCCCCTGTCCCTGTGCTTCCCTGGGAGACCCAAGGGCAGCCCATGGTGGAGAAGTCACTGCCAAACTGAGGTCTGTGAAGCAGCAAGATACTTCTGCTGCTTGGGTGGCTTGTGGGTGTCTGACCTTCACGCTCAGCCTTGCTTCTCCAGCTGCCTGACTTCTACGTAGAAATTTGTCTGTTTGCGTGTGGCCTAAGCCTGCTGTTGCCTTCTGGCCAGCTCTGCAGGGCAGGCCTTCGGAGGGCTGCCTTCCTCTCCTCGCTGCATGCAGCGATGTGGGTCCTTAGTGTTCTTCTGAGCCTTCTCTCCCCCTCTTTCATCCTTCTTGTAGGGAAGCATCAGAATATTGTTCCTGAACTTGACTGTTCCTCTTCGTTAGTGTTCTTCTGAGCCTTCTCTCCCCCTCTTTCATCCTTCTTGTAGGGAAGCATCAGAATATTGTTCCTGAACTTGACTGTTCCTCTTTCCAAAATTAGTCAATTGGTGAGGAAGTTCACGTTTTGTTCGTTACAGTCATTTTTGCTGCATTTTGCATTTACCTCTTCAGTATCTGGATGCTTTTTCCATTATTGGGGTTCTGCAGAAGAGATCTGCATCTTATGGTAATTGTGTTTGCCAAAGCCTCTTCTCGCGGGCTGGCCCAGCCAGCTCTGCCTGACGGCCCTCTCCTTCCATCGGCACTTGGCTGAAGAAGCAACTCTGCATCATCCCATGGGGAACCTGACTCCTTCAGACATTTTCACCTTTTGAAGGCTGAAATGCTGATATTAAGAACACGATTGATGCATTTCAGTAAATCTAGTTACCTTTAAACATAGCCACCTCAAGACTTGTCCAGTGCGAAGAAAACCAGCTTGTACTGTGAAATTTTGCATTTTCTTTTGAACGTTCAGTTCTTCATTTCTTGAGGTTGTGTTAATTGCCCCTTGCTCTTAGGAGACTTGAAATAAGTCAGTTCTACTTCCTAATCTCGCTCACACTCTGGCAGAAGGCTGCTTGATTTGATTGAACAGTGGCACATATAAAAGCTTGGCAACAAAGCCTGCTTTGGGAGGACTGTGTGGCAGAGATGTGGTTGAAACCCTAAGGTATGGGTCACTGTGACAGCAGCTAGCACCTAGTATAATTTACCTTTTATTTTTAGTACTTGCATATTGCAGTATGGCTCAGGGGTTGTTATTTAGCTTTGCCAGGCAGTGCTAGTAAGTCAAAGTTTTGGTTTAACTGTAGGAGCATCCTCTTCCAGACTCTGGTGGATTTTTGAGGGGAGGGACCTCGATGTCTCTTCTAAAATGTAAATGAGCTCTTGATTTGTCACAAGACTTCTACAGCTACATTCACAGTCCAGTCTCATCCCACGAAATGCAGCCCATTGGGTTTCCTGCAGACTTGGGATGAGGAATGTTTTGGCCGCGATGGACCACATAGGCTCCAGCAAGGAGGCTGAAGGACCTGTTTTTTCACCAGTGTGATGGGGAGCCCATTTGTGGTGGGGGAGTGACTGCATCTGGTTGATGTGTCACGCAGGCTTCTGGGCAGGTGGCAGGAGGGCTGCTAGGTCCCTCGGGAAGGGGCAGCCGAGCGTGGGCAGTGGGCACATTTGTGCACTGCCAGCCTGCTGATGCCAGGAGGCACGGGAAGCTCTGTGCTCGCAGACATCCCACGCAGCAGCTCTGCCGGGGGTTGGCTGCCCACTGCCAGCATGCTGTGGGGTGGCTGGTCCACAGGGTGTCCTGGGTGTCTGAAGGGCCGTGCTGCCCGCACTGGCTTGGTACGGGCAGCAGGAAGCTGCTCTCCACAAATTGCCTTTTGGTTTTGGGGATCAAGAGGGGTTGTTGGGCCACTTTTACGCTGTGAAGAATGAAAATATCTGTCAAGTGTTACCCTGTGAAATGGCTCTCTGATGCACCTATCTGAAAATTGAGCAGTCCCCATTTTATTGTGGTTTATAAGGCTTTCAGTTGTCCTTACTGGGCATCAACTACAGCCCATTTAGCTCAAAATGAACAGCTGTCTGATACATTATGTTGATGCCAAGCTAATGAAAGCCTGTTCTCACTCTTACACATGCTTTCATATGTGCCTTAGGATGTACAAGTTGTTCCCGAGCATTTTGCTGCCATCGTTCTGATTTTCACCAAGGACATTATAAAAGTAAGTATTGTGGATGCTGTCACAGCTTCCCAGAGAAAAAAAGCTATATAATTTACCAAAAATAGCTTCCCAAGTTAGTCTCCCAGGTCTCAGGAAAATGCCAGTTTCTCGTCCTTTTGTAAGTCCAGTTCCTGATGGTGGCATTCATGTCCCAGTGAAATCAATGAGGTGCTGCAGGTCCATTGGAGGGAATGTTTTCTGGATTAAATGAACAGAAAGCAGAGTTTGGAGGGAGAGAGTCACTAACAAATACAGGTTGAGCTTTAGTGAATATTTTCAGCTGAAAAAAAAAAATAGCATAAAAAGGTAGGTGGAAGTACCTAAACTTCCTGATGTTAAGCTGAAGCATTTGTTTTAATATTTTAGTAACTAAGTTCTTGTTTCTTGTTTTGAAACAATTTTTATCTAAAAATGCTGAATTAAAATGGTCAAGTAACATGGGAATAAACCAAACACTTTGTTTCTTTGTTTAAAAAAAACATTTGTTGACCAAAATGTCAACAAAACATTACTTCTTTCTTTTTGTGCTGGAAAAACCTGAGATAACCTAATTTTTGTTCGATCTGAATCTTCCACCCCCCACCCCCCTCTCAATTTGCTTCATACCTCAACAGGAAAAGTCCCTTATTTTCTATCCAGTATCCAGCCTTACTGCCAGCAGGGCCCGATGCGACTGAAAAGGGAACTGGAGCTTGGAGTGACATTTGGACCATCCAACTTGTCATACTGAAATCAGGAGCCTTTGCTTCCTAGAGAGTAAGGACATCTCTAGAGGATGATCGTCAGTGCTCAGTTTAAGAGTTTCTGCATACCTTAGTCCCCTAAGTTAGACAATATGAACACCCTTGTGTGTCAGGTATTTTTAAAAACTGGTATTTTTTAAAACAAGACTGACTTTAGGATGGGGTGATACTGGCCGTTGCTTTTCCTGGCTGCTATGTACATGGCCCCTTGCACGTAGGACACTTCTGCTTCTCTGCATGAGGACCAGACCTGCTTGCTCTGAATTGCTCCGCTTGCAGGTGAGGAGGTAAGTGCTGAGCAGAATTACCAGTTGGGTGTCCCTGAATGCTGGCTTGTGGCTGTTGCTTTCACAGTTTCTGTTGTATTAAAGAAAAATCTCTTGATTTAGGTTGGAGCTGCCTCCACAGCAGCTTCAGCTGATCACTAAGTGACCTTCCCCATCCCCATAGTCTCCTTTCGTATAGTCCCTTTTCCCTGGGGCCCTCACAGCTCCCAGGTGGATCTTGGGGGGCAGAGCTCTCCCCAGCAAGGTGGCATGGGGCAGTGCCCCATCGCAGAGGATGGTCCCCAAGAGGTGTCTCCTGACAAAACACCTGCAGACGGAGTGGTGCAGCACAGCCCGGAGCCTCAGCCCCTGCCCTCAGCCTCTCCGTGACTGGGCTGTGGCTAATGGCCTGCTGGAGGCAACAGGAGGACACTGCAGAGATGATAGAACATGCGAGGCAGCCTTGCCGCTGCTTACACACCTCTTCTGTAGGCAGGTCACGTCAGAGGGCGGGCTGGAGCCGAGTGCGTGAGGCAGGCAGGAAGAGCACATGGTGCAGGCACTGCTCGACGGTTCCCAGCACTTCAACTCCTTCACTCTTGCTAAAATCTTAAAAGAAATGGGTGGGTTGAAGAATCAAGAATCAGATGTTTCCTGAAGTTGGCTGAGAATATTTGCTCTGGGAATATTATTATTCATAGTGAATGTGGAATGTGTTTGTGCCAGCTCTAATTAACCATTCTCGCTAGCACAAAGATGTTCTCCAGTGGGAGCCAGGACGTTACTCTATTCATTTGGATTAATTAATGTGAAAAGGCTGAGTATGTAATTTCATACTTGAACTTTTAGATCTGTATTTGAATTGAATTGAAATAATGTTATGCAATGATTGAAA
>NW_009211774.1:0-3245 GCF_000690835.1 Fulmarus glacialis | reverse complement strand
GGGAAAGAGGTTTCAAAAAAGACGACAACTTAATGTTGAAGAAATTTGTCATCTTTTAAAGAGATTTCTCTAGGATGTCACTCTGTTCCCCCACCTGTTTTTCATGGAGCATCTTTTTCTCAGTAAAGTAACAGTAAAGTCTTTGGATCAGGCCCCAAGTCATTTCTCACTCTTTTCAGATGGTGATTTTGTGGTTACCACTGCTAGAACGACAGTCAATCCTCATGAGCTGTTCTCCCTTCTCCAGAAATTGTTGCATGGTAAAACTCAAAGAAGCAGCTATAAGCTTGCTTGCTTTGGCACTGTGGATACATGGGGCTGCGTTCTGAAAACACCCTCTCAGCAGCGTTGTCAGAGCATTGCCCTCTGCAAAGTCTGCGGAGGTTTTGGGGGGTGCAGCCTGCCGCTGGCCCCCCGGTACCTTCTCCTGCTGACCTGGCTGGGTCCGACGGTACCAAGGAGGCCTGGGAAGCACCTGTGGGTGAGCGAGCAGTGACTTAGCAATGCATATAATTAAGAAATTTGGCAATTTGGATTGCCATTCCTCTGGATTTGAGAAATGAAAGAAAATTACAGCTTGGCGCTTTTGCACTTATAGCGGCCTTTGTGGTAATTAAACCAGCAGCACCATGCTAATGGTCTCTGGGGGGGAGTATTGGAAAATACAGACCAATGGAGTTACCCTTTAGAGAAAGGTCTGGACCTGACACAGCTGTAGTTTTGGTTTTGAGTGCTGAAAGTAGCAGCTTTAGGCAGCATTTTGTATGACTTGGCTGAGTTCATTTTGGTCTCCAGATGGACTGATCATTTTGTAGGCCAAATATTTTGGAGCAGTCTACTAGACTGATGTGTTGTTGTTATACAAGCTAAGAGTAAACACTGGAGGTCACTACAAAAATGTCCAAAAGAAAAAAAAATGTCCAGAGAGGAATAAACCACGCACAGACACCTACATCTATAGGCTGGCTTTAAAATTAGCTGTGACTGGCTTTGCACGGTCACCTGCAGCCCCGGCTCCTAGCGGGGGAAGCAGGGGAGGCTGTGTGGGTTGGCAGGCTCATGCTGCCGGCTTGTTCATGTCGCAGGTTGTGCAGCAGATTGCTTTTGGTTTTGCAATGATTTTAGCAGGATCTCAGATTGAGTTAGGGCTGTCAGACTATCTGAGGGGGAAGGGAGTAGGGGGCTCAGTGTGGGGGGCTGGATGCTGGCTCCAAACTTCAGAAAGCACTCCCCACCCTTGGCCTTCCCCAGTGCTACTGAAGACTCCCTGCATTATAAGGAGCTTTTAATATGTATTTCAAATGCCCCTTCGGATGCGGCACGGTATGCATGCAGCTGGCTTGGGGGGCTCACATCCCTTTGTAGGGCACATACCGCAAAGGGCTTGCGGCATGCTGCCTTTGAGGCTGCCCGCTGGGGTCTGAGGTGCTAACACAACCTCCTCCTTAAAAACTAACAGCATACCCAGTTGTTGAGCAATGCTGGAAAAATCCCATGGCACCACACGGAGCACCTGTTTGTGCACAGGTCCCTGTGGTGTAAATGAGGCAGACGCAGAGCGGGAGGGTTCACCTGCTCCTCCCTGGGGCAATGAATGTGGCTGGGAACAGCAAGCAGGTGATTTCCCACTCCACTGCTGGCAATAACTCTGTTTAAACGTGTTGTGTTTCCCTTTCTGGGCAAGGTCATTGCGAAACTGTTCCCTAAGTCAGGAGTCTGGGTCGGAGCAAATGCGGTTAACCCGTGGGACCTGCTTGGATGGCCATGGTGAAATGACAGCCGTTTTGGGGCAGGCTGTTGCATTCGCCTCTGTCATGTCGGGTGGCGACTGTTGGGAACGAGCCCTGAGCCTCGTCCAAAGCCCCTGCACCTTGGCGGCTGAGTGCTACCTCCCTGGGCCGCCAGCTGCAGAGACAGCCCTTCAGGAGGTCTTTCTCTTTATCAGACACTTAGTTGTATTTCAGGGACAGCTGCATGTTTGAGGGGTCACAGCTGTCAATCTTGCCTCTGCTTGAGCCCAGGACCTGAGAAGGAAATGAGGGCCAATTAAGCATATTCTGTCTCCTGCCCTGTTTTGGTCACTTTTCTCCATTCAGTTGAAGACATCCAGGTCCCCTGCACTGCCAGGAGGGGCTCCTCTCTTGGTGGCAGCAGGTTGGGTTGCTGAGCAGTGGAAAAAGAATTGCCTGATAAAAGTGCTTTGAGAAGCATTTTGCAGTATTTGGAAAGGAGGTGTTTAAAACTGATGCTCATCCACCTCCCCAAGGAAAATGAGCGCTACAAAAGTATGGACAGTCGCAATGTAGCTTGGGCCCCTCTGAAACATGAGGCAGGTTTGCAATAAGCGTTTTGGACCATCTCTCTCTGAGATTTGTAACAGCTTTAAAAAAAGATTCAATTAAGATGTCATGGATATAAATGTTTTCTCTTTCTCCCTGCCCCAGTATTTTAGTGTTAGCCCATGAAATGCATGAGTAAACAACAAACAAACTCAAACCTAGTTGCCTTTATAACAGCAGGTACCAAATATTGAATTGGCTGGTTGAAATGCTAAGCGGGGGGAGGAAGGCATGTCAATTGTGTAATGAGGTTTGCAAAGGAAATGCACTTTGCTTTCATTCAGTGCTTTTGATGAAGTTGTTTAATTGCACTAAAAGGTAAATATTTGGTATCAATCTCCTTGACAATTTGAATTTATCCAGCGTAGCTGTTTCTGAAACGCCGTCTCTGCCAGGGCAATGCTTTGTGCTTGCCCGTAGGGACTTGGTGGGTCTTTACATTTTCAGTTCACTTCTTTCCCCAAATTGTTCATTAACAGCAAGTGCTCGACTATTTTTATGCTATGACTGCTGGAAGGGCAGCTCCGTGTGGGGCTGTTTGCAGAAGCTTAAAATCAATTAATGCCTTCTAATATTTGCACCTCTCAGCGCGTTCAGTTTGTTTGCTGTGAAACCTGTGGGCAGGGTAACCTTAGCCCCGTGCAGCTGTAATGGGGCAGGGCGGCCATCGCTTGTGCCCACCGGCTTGGCCAAAAAGAGTGAATTTTTCGAGCAAAGAGAAGGCTCTCCCTGTCTGATGCCTGCCTCCGAGGGCTCAGCGGCCGCCACCATCACGGCTCCGGTCCCAGGCAGTGAGCGGGGCTGAGAGCTGCTCAGCACCTGTGCCATAGCGTATGGGGCTGCTAGCATAAATTAGCATGTCATTAGCTCATCGAATGACCCCCATCATTCAGCAGCTTTCCTGGC
>NW_009211773.1:0-10702 GCF_000690835.1 Fulmarus glacialis | reverse complement strand
CGGCCGCGGGCGCGGTCAGCGCGCAGCTCCGCCGAGTGAACGCTTGGCCCGCCCAGAGACGTGGTGGGATGGAGGCCTGTCAGAAACAGCCAGTAATGCCTCCGTCCCGATCAGCCTTAAGCCGGTAAGTAGTGTCCTCAAAGGGCAAAAGCTTAAGGAAATACAGAGGGTTTAAAGGCACAGGGCGAGTGGCTGAGAGAAACGAGGTGATGGCTTTCAATTTACTTGAAAATCCATGGGCTTGGAGTGGTTTGCACTCCCTGAGGTTTCATAGAACTGAGTGTATTTACAGCATGACAAGATGTAAATGTTGAATAGCTACCTTGCACCCCAAAGTCTTCCCGAGTACTGCTGAAGGGACTGTAGTTACAGCACAGGGTCAGGAACCAAGGACTCTCATTTGTAATCAATACTGCTGCTGACCTGCCACCTGGCCTCAGAGAAGTCTCCTTATCTCAATTCCACATCAAGGCATGTTGATAACAAAAATCGTTTTAGGTCTTTAATTAAACATGTCATGCTCCAAGTTCTAGTAGACTTCAAAGGGGAGGAGTATGTAGAATTTTACTTAATTTTTTTTTTTTATTACAGAGCTCTTCTGTTTTGAGGCTTTTAAGTACCTTGTTATCTGAAAAAAAAAAAGATATATTCAGGCAAGATAGTAAAACCTTGAAAAAGCCCTTTGAACAGACATTTCACTTTAGGAAACATTTTATTTTATTTTTTTAATTTAACATTGGATTTTGATTCCTCAATTTAATCATAGATTGTTTTTTTGAATTTGTGAGCAGAAGAAAGCTGATGACCCAGGTTGAGAAATTTTGTAAGAATGATATCTGCATGTAACATGGAGAAACCTCCTCCTATTCATAATCCTTCTCTTGCTAGATTTCGTTTGGCAAATACCCAGATACCTGCACATGCCTCTGACAACTTCTCGATTTTATTTTCTATTTGACCGTGTACTTAATGCCTGTGAGATGTGGCTCACCTGAAGTGATGTTTAGAGGCAATTTAACCAGTGGGATGCTGGAATATGTCAACTGACAAAAACAAAAATTTAATCAAGGTCTACAGAGACACAGCTGGGCCATAAGTTCATCCTGACGCTAGGCTGCAGTTGGCAGAGAATAGGTCAGCCAGCCAGCTGATTATACTAAAACTGGGGCAGAACACCAGCTGCGGTATAGCCAGACAATATACAAGTCTGCCCTCCCTCTCCTTTCCTTCCTCATGACCAAATAAATATACAAGCAAAACCGGGACATATTGTAACTCTAGCCTCCTTTTTCATATTAATTTAATCATTATTGCTCATCAGTGATTACTGTCTTAGGCAATGGAAGCATAAGGTCCACTAATGTGCCTGTTCCCTAGTAGAAGGCATTTTGAACCTAAGATCATGATGTTCACCTCGTATTTGCCTTTTGCACTCTTAGTATAGTTACCTATTTTATTGTGTTAAGTATGCATCTTGTTAGGAATGTGCTTTGCTTAAAAGCTGCTTTACTGGTGAAATATTAATAAACTACTGAGGTTTTTCAAGATTTAACATCCAATGACTTGGTGGCTGATCAAAAAGATTTAGGGTCCATTATGTCAGATCATTTCAGCATAAAGGCATTTTAAGTAGAAAGTACTCGTACCAATAACGAACAGTGTCATTTTCAAATCAGTTGTAATACCAGCACATATACAAAACTGTCTCACTATGGCAAAAATGCAGTGTCTGATATCCCTGGAACATTATTTCACAACATCTTTAGGAAAATCTGATAGAGAATAGTGCAGATTATATTGTTATCTTAAGTTTCTAAATGCGGTGGTTTTATATTTTTTTTACCTAGCGCACTGTAAGTCTCACAAGTGCTAGTATGTAAAGCAGGAATATTCTGGAAAACAGTTCCTCTGGTTTCACTGGTATCCACTGGTATTAAATTTAGCAGATCTAATTTCATAGGCATTCTTGCATGGGGGGTGGAAATTGAATGTGTGGCTGGCATATATGCTGTTATTTGCAACCTCAAACACATACAGAATACCAGGGCTGTTGGTAGAGAAATGGTTGTATGGTTATAGCATTGTTCATGACTGTTCTCAGCATCTGAAGCAGTCCTTTGGAACCGAAGACAGCCAAGTACAAGTTAAGGCAACCATCACTCTCTGCTGCAGTCGCTGCATTTTTCCACACAGGTATGTAAGGCACCTCTTCCCCCTAAGAAGGATGACATTCCTTACTCGAGGGTCAGCATATTCACCCTACTGATGGCAATTTTTAAACTTCCTTTCATTATTGTCTTACAAAGAGTAGTTCAATATCCGTTCATGACAAAGCTGAAGTAATCTCAAATTCCAGGAGCATATGAGTCTTTAATTGACCCAGTTATCAGGACTGGAGGTGGCAGGCGGCTCTAAGGATGAACACTCAAAAACTGAGTGTTTGACGCTCAGAAACTCTGTGAGCAAAGATCAAGGGTGCAAAGGGATGTTTTATCCCCTTCCAGTTTCCTACTAAGAAAGGCAAAAGCTAAGCGCTGTGAGTGGACATTTATCTGCTCTCTCAAAGCCACAGCTAACTTGCTGGAGATAGCTCAAATGAATATAGAACGTCTTAAAGCCAAACTAGATCTAAGGTTGTCTATAAAGCATGTTTCATTTTTTCATCTCCAACTTGGGTGACTTCTTTTTTTCAATATATTTTGCTAAAATACAGAGCTCATTTCACTTGTACTTAAAATTTGTATAGCGTTACGAGTAATTTCAGAAGCCAATCCTAAACCAAGCATACTAGTTTATTCCATTACTGTAGTATAAGTGTTCCAGCACAAGGGCATTCTACATCGAGCTGGGCTCTGGCGTTATGCTTCAAGGGCCAGTATGTAGGCTGGGAATACAGGAGACTTTAGTTTGGAGAAAAGTCTCCCCATAGCAAGAATTAGCTAGAGATACGTGTGATATAGATGAAAAAAAAAGTATTTTTGCTAAAAAATTAAGAATTCGACTGCCTTTCATGCTGCTTGTATGCCAGAACATGAAATTGTTAACCTAGTAGACCCCAAATACTTTTGTATTTCAGGTTGTTTTCAAAAACAGATTGTGCTGTATTAAAAAATAAACCCTTCTGAAGTGATGTTATGTCAAATGAAAAGTTATGTCAAATGAAACACCTTAAGATTACTGCACTGGTAATAATTCTTTGTGGGATCATATTTCAGCATTGTGGAGGTTACTTCAGCATTTTTCTTTCCGCTTCAGTTACTGCTTATGAGAAAAAGAAAATGTCAGTTTGTTTAAAGAAAAAAGATTCAGGTCACTAGATATGTAGAAATGATCGTAGAATTAGCTTTCTGTTTTTTTTGTGCATGATTAGAATACCTAGCAATAGAATGACTTAATTCCTTTTTGTCACATCATTGCATAAATTATTTTGCACATACAGATCAGTGCAGATCACATCACTGTAATAATTAATTTCAGATGAAAAACAAAGTCCACCGTTATTTCACAATTGAATTTAGCTTACATGCTATCCTGTGAGTTGGAGATGATTATTCTAAGTCAGTTCTTGGTTTAATTTATATGCATCTGCTTTGTCCCCACGCAGATGTCGTGTCTACTATATCGAACAAATTGGTAAAACCTCAAGTATCAAAAAATTAAGAGATTTCACTGAGCATGTCTACTTCTTAAACTGGCTTATTTCAAATGACATTCTAAAGCTTTTAGATTGTTTAGCTTATATAATATCAATGAATAGGCAGACTTAACAAATCATATAAAAAGTAAATAGATTATTCACTGTATATTTTTCCAAGTGTTGTGTCCAAAATGTGAATAAGTATCAAATCTAGGAAATGCAGGTTTATAATTATAGCACCTTTATATAGATTGACTAAAAATAAAAATAAAAAATATAGCTACCTTCATACAAAACAATATTCCAACAAATCAAAGCAGATCAGAAAACTAGGTTACAGATAGTATTAACAACTGGAAATGTTCTACTTCCAACAGATGCATAATGGATTACGTGTCTTATGCAAACTGAAATTATGGTTCTAATTCTGCAGCTTTTAATTACATGAATAGTCTTCACACATGTAATTTCTCCCTAAACTGAGTAGTGATGGCTTTTATGAGTAATGTTTCAGACCACTCCCTCTAGGACCCAGAACTCAAATGTGTATTTATATATAAAGTTACACACACAATTAGCATATTAGATTAAGTTGCTAAGGGAGTATCATGTTTGGTGTGTCAGGTACTCTTCAGTCATTTTATATCGTATAAATAGTTAAATATTTTTTTCTGTCTTCTTTTCTCATTTCCACCTTTCTCACTTGTTTTTCCCCCAAGTTTTATGCTATTTATATAAGGATTCTTCAAGATCATGCAAAGGAATTGCATTTGAATTTTTTTTTTTTTTTCTCAAGACAATTATATGTGGCTGTATGACCTGATGTTTACTACTCTTACAAAAAACCCATGATTTTTGAAGTAATGTTTTAGGCTATGTAATTCCTTAATGCTGTGACACATCAGTGAGTTTAACTGTGTATGTTCTTTGAACATTTGTGTGCGAGAGACAGACTTTACTGATCGTAGACTTCAGTGATTATTTTAATGCATTGTGGAAGACTGACCAAAATAACAGACCACACGTCTATACTATAATTGTGACTTCCATTTCTGTGCAGTTGAATTAGAACTAGCTTACAGAGGATTTATTAGTTTGTTTAATTTGGTGGAGGTGATATTAGTAAGTATATGATAAATAATGTCAGGCAATACAGTGTAAATAAAAGAAAACATACAGTTCAATCAAACAAAACAAAAAACCCCACCTGACCGTGTGGAGGCTCAAGAAGTCAATTTCTGACACTTAGGAAAACCACTGTAGGTAGTCTGACAAAATTACTGGAACTGAGCAATAAACATAATTGCTTTTGCTAACTAGCCTCTATGGGTGACAGATTTACAGAGATGCTGTAATTTTATTTGTATTTGCCTACATGGCTTCTAGTCACATTGCTTGAAGCATGAAATGCTTGTGCTTGGCTGCATGAGAAGATGCAGAAGAGCCTTCATGCTGGTTAAATGCCATGTGGCTTTTCACCTTTCCACAGGTTTAATCAGTGGTAGCTGATTAAGCTGCATTTCCAACTGCATCACAGTACTGCAACAGCAAGCTGTCAGGACAGACGACAGAATCCAGCCTTTTGGGACCACCTTCTTCCAATAGAAGGTCCCTTGTAGTGTGAAATAGAGAGAAAAGGGTTGTCTTTTGGAAAATTGTATCAACATGTAGCAAATAAAAATATTTTTACTCTTATTCTGTATTGAGTTAATCAGAGAATGGGTAGTCAGTTCCACTCAGGGATATTTTATATTCTTCATCCCACTGGAAATAAGATACTACCTTCTTATAGAGAAGCTATAGTTTAACATTGTGATGCTATTATATTTAACAAAAAGCATACTTTGCTAACAAAAGATGAAGACATATTTACATACATTCATCTCCTTCCTTTTCTTGTCCTTCCCTCAACACATGCAGATAATTTTATATGAAAGACATTCTTTTCTAATCCCACTTTTATTGTATGCTTACCATAGCAAATGCTGCTCACGTGTAGACTACTATTTTGTCCAGATCTCTTCCTGCATTAAAAGACTTACACATAATCGTATTGAGAGAAAGCATTTAGAGATCTATAATCTACTGGTCTTATTGAATGACTTTTTACATAATGAAAATCTGTGAAGGGTAAATATGTTGACTAGGAGTTGCATTAGCACTTAAATATGAAGTATTTCTGGAAAATGTACATAAACAACACAAACCTTGTAAGAGAAAGAA
Organism: Fulmarus glacialis; assembly: GCF_000690835.1. Lineage (NCBI taxonomy): Eukaryota > Metazoa > Chordata > Aves > Procellariiformes > Procellariidae > Fulmarus > Fulmarus glacialis. Next base: position 4,842 of record NW_009211773.1, on the reverse strand, counting down.
AAGAAAGGCCATAACCAATCCTTTCAGACTACAAAAAATAAGCACTTGTTTAATTTTTAATCCGAAAGCTAATGACATCAGTCGTTTGGTCCATTTTTAAATAATAGCATTCATGTAAAAAATACTTACATATTTACATGAAGAATTTTGAAATGAATTTTATTTCATATTCATAATGCTGAAGTTTGATGTTAATTGTTTGCAACATAAGGAGAATCACTGTAATTATGGTTCTGTGTTCATTTTGTTAGTAAACTAAAAAAGAGTGTAGAGGGTTTTTACGCTGATAGACTGGAAGTTCTGGAATAAAATTACAAATTGCTGCATTTAACAGACTCAGTTCTGATAGTTTGATATAACTGTTGATTGTTGTTGCTATAAATACCACAGGACCAAATTTCACACTCCTTAGGCTGTGTGTATCTTTTGCTAAAGTAAATGCAAGCTTTGCTGGCTGAAAGGGGGCAGAGTTTGGATCCTAACACAGTGAGGATCTAATACATTAGTCTAGTCTAATACGTTCTCTAGTTTTCAATTGCGCAGGCCAATGGTTCCGTACTTTACTCAACAACACTGAACAACCAGTGGTGAAGGCAATGTCATCCCTGTTACCCTAAATGTTATTGTAGCTGTTTCCTCAGGCAGAGATTTCTTGACTTTTCAGACTGCTGATTCCCTTGCAGTATAAATTAAGATATATCATTATGTTCAACTTTGGGAGCTTGAGAAGGGTGCATTTATGTAAAGAAAACTGTAATAAGAGGGCTTCGCATGTTGCTTTTACTCCTGTGGTTGAAATAGGAACTTTTTGTTTAGAAGAGCTTACTGAAAAGCTGTATTAATCCAGGTTTTTTTTTTGTTTTAGTTACTGCTGCAAGCCAACCAGTAAGTTATAAGAACGTACTTTATTTTAAGTTAAATAAATAGTGACAGTAACAAGTTTGAATTATTCAAAGTGTAGAAAATACCACCCATGCACAGGCAAAACCAGTGTTATTCAAGTCAGGAGTAAGATTTTAGTATACAGCAAACTTATGTGTGTATCCTGTGAATAAAGACAAAAGAACTGAAGTAGAACAACATTGAAATTAAGCAATGACCATCTTCTTTTGTGCTGAAAACACAATAACATTCTCATTCACTGGTCAGCATGAGAGTATTTGCATTTTCATCATGCTATTTAAATATAGAGTATTTTGAAGTTTGACTTCCCATTTTTCACTTAAAAAAATAGCATTTCCAGTCTCCTTCCAGTTGCAGTCAAGTGGGGAAAAAAATGAAGACTGCAAATCTACATCATCTCTTTATTTCTTAATTTAGAAGAAGCATCAGTACTTCTGCACAATGGTGGTTTCATCTTGTTTTGATTTTGTGCGCTGTTGTGCCTGAACTCTGTGACATTGAGCGTACACATGTATAAAGTGTAGGAGATTAATGGCAGGAACATTATCCATTTAGGTGGTGTCAATCCTCTGTTAGAATTCTACTTAATCTTTTAATTTCAGATAACCTAAATATAACATGATACAGATTTTTAGGAACAAACTAATGATGAATAAATCTGCAGCCAGCTTTGTCTTAAGATTTGAAAATACATTATTTTTCCAAGGTCCGATCCTTTAAATACTTATTATGTGCATATTCATAATGAAGCAAGACTTACATAATTATATGAATTCTTTGAGTCCTGTATCCAAAAATCCAAATTCCAAAAAATGCAACAAACTGATAATTTACAATTTACCAACTCACTGAGGCTTGCTTTTGAAGATGTGATTACCTATTCTTAAAAATTCGTCTACACAACTAACCATGGATAAACAGTATACTCACTTCAGGATACCAAGATAAAAGATAATTAATGCTGTAGGTGCTACCATTTACTTGTCCACCAGAAACCAGACTTGCATTACTTGGGTTTTCAGAACGTGGTTAAACGATCTGATTTCAAAAGGAACATGGAGTTTTCAGAGTCCCAAGTTCTTATCCACCTTCCTGTGAACTAAGTAAAAGGAGAGTGCAAAGAGTGAAAATACCCACAAATCCTTAGTGCCTAGTGGTGACAGTCCAAATATGTACATTCTCCTGCAGCTTTTGCTGTATTTGCCATAAATATGTTTACTCAATATGATTGTGAAGGAGATAATCTCATTTAAATCAACACACAGCAATTACACCTTGTCTAGACAGACTGAAACAGTAGCACCTATAAATACAGGCTTGACTTTGTTAGAATGTTGCTGGGGATTTCTACCAACGTAGATTAACTACATATAAAACACATCCTATGGAATGAGTGAAATACAATAGAAAGGAATGTGGAATCGTCTTATAAAACTCTGAATTCCCACGAGAATGGAGCTAGACTGGATCAATGTGCAGAACTCATGTTATCCTTCAACGTAATGATAGTCTACAGCCTTTAATTCAGGCCTCCACTTAGTATTTTTCCTCACCTACATTATTTTTTTTCTCACCTACAAGTGACCAGATTCAAATTTGTTACACACTTTTTCTCCCCAAATCCAGTTCTCTTAAATTTTAAAGAATAAACTGCTGCAGTCTTTCAAAGTATGTTTAGTTCTTAACTGAAAAATATTAGCTGTTTGTAAGCATTTTCAACATAATTTTATTTAACAAGCATGAAGATTGTCTAGTAACTCCACAAAACATGTCCGATTGTTACTTTTTGATAATGTGTCCATAGTAATCAATGCAGAAGAATAATAACTTATTAAAAACCCAGTATTACAAGGTCTTTATATTTGTCTGTGGAGTGCCTCATACACCTATGGCACTATAAAGTCTGTGCCAGGCATTCTTGGAACGGGTAGTGTGCGTTCACAGTAACAGAAGACATTTCCGTAAGTTACATAATAAATACCATAATACATAGGGCCTTCTACAAAACATTGTAGAGCTTCTCTGCAAAGTTTGTCTGTCCCCCCAATTTTACAGTTAAACGTTGACAATTTTATAGGGAAGCAGTGGAAGGTTTTATGCTGCTCTTGCATTTACCTCCCAAAATTGCAGTGTATCAAATTGGACCAATCCTACAGGCTTCCTGTTTCCCAAATGATTAATCAGACATGAATGACATGTGAAACTGAGACACATTTTTAGCTTTGTCTGGATTTCTGCAAAGAGCTTGCAGAAATGTGACTGTACATATACAGGCATCATACATATACAACATGAGAGGGGATCTCTTTTTGGTTTATTAGAAAGGTTGGCTTTAACTCTACATAATTTTTGTTTGCCAAAATCTATTTTTAAAAATTACCGCTTTTGCTATGGGTAGATTGATTACTCCTATTGTCATAGTTAATTGTGAAGTGCAAACTTGTTTGCTTCTACAGAAAGAAAAAGTTGAACCAGTGGCAAGAATCAGCCTTTCTGCAGGGGAAGACAAAATCATGGTAAACGTGGATGAGAACCATGAGGCTTGCTAGTATTTTTCTGAATGTGGAACTCCTCCTTTTTTTCTCTCTGGATTTGGAAAGCCATTCATGTATTCTCTGCCAACCCATGCAACTGGGTTCTGTACAATCCAGTCTAAATCAACAAACAGTATTTGGTATCAAACATTTCTTGTTCTGTTTTTTCCATTCTCCTCCACGCTTCCTCCCTCCCCAACCACTGACTTATCTAAAATAGAGGTTGTTTACATTCTTTTATTGGGGTTTTCATCCTTCCGCTTTTCCTCCACTGAAATAACATCTTATGTATTTGATGAAAAAAAACCCAAACGTGTTCTGTTCACTTTGTTGGACAAAACACCCGTGTTAGCCTCCAAATTTGTCTTACTCTCAAATACTGTAAACAGTGACCAGCAGCAAACACCAGAGCCTATTCAAGAACAAAAAATACAGGCTTCTGAGAATAGCGATCTATTAATAGCAGACAAATCCCTGTTATAGCCACTAGTGATAATACCCTGATACTTCATAGTTAACCGTTACAAGTCCAGCAGATGAAGACATCCTATTCTGCAGGCTGATTTGCATCTCTTTTCTTCAAAAAGCAGGAAGAAACAAATCGTGCATTTTAGGATATTGAGAAGCAAAAGTTTTGCTTTGTTCTTTCAAGTGCTAGGTTTAAATTCTCAGCTCATCCAAGTGACCCGTTTTGAAATTAAAGGTGAGGCGTGAAACACTCCAAAGACAGACTGGAGGGGGCTTGCTCTTGTCAGAGCCTGCACCACCCTAAGAGAGTTTTACCACACACACTGCCAGGACAATAGCGATAATGAGCACAGCGGAGAAAATAATCCCAGCTAGAACTTTGCTGATATCACAGAAGGATTTATTTTCCTCCACAGAGATCATGCCAATAGAAGAAGCACCCACGCTGATGGTGGATTTTAGTTCAGCCCCTGGGTCTTGCTTAGCCTCTACTGTCCACTGGGGAACATTGACCTTCATTTCCATCTCGTACATCATCTCTCCTACCTGGTTGATTTCGTTCTCGAGGTCTTTCAAATCCACCACGTCTATATTGTGCTCAGCCTCGTATTTCATGTTCTGGATGCTCATCGCCCTGGCGGCCACGCCAGAGGTTCCTCCACTCATGCCTGTCTGGATCAGGTGCTTTTTGGGGACATTTAGCGGGAACTCGTGGCCCAGCTCCAGGGCTCTCCTCATGTCGATCTCCAGGATCTCTAGGCACGTGGAGAAAATCACCCATAGCCTCTCGAACTCGGCTTTATCTTCCTTACTCACGGTTTTGTCCTTCAGGACCGTGGTGAGCTTGTTCCTGTTGGCCACCGCTAGCTCCTGGGCTTTCTGGCGGGTTTTCTTGAGCTCCTCCCGCAGGTTCTGGGAGTCCGAGGTGCCGCCGATG
>NW_009211772.1:1266-1514 GCF_000690835.1 Fulmarus glacialis | reverse complement strand
CTCCAGCTTCCCCTGCTCAGGGGGCCACCAGGGTCTGGGGAGCCCCTGTGGACCCCATGGGCTGGGGGGAGCATCCTGCAGCTGGGACGTGTGGGCCCTGGGCACCTTCTGCCTTGCATAGCCACCTCCTGTGCTGGTGCTCAGCAGGGGGAACATGCGGGATCGGAGAGAGCCGTGTCACTGCTGTCATGCCCGGGGGCACCCGCCTGCCTCCAGGCTGCCCCAGCGGGGAGACCCAGCCCTTGCCC
>NW_009211772.1:265-1254 GCF_000690835.1 Fulmarus glacialis | reverse complement strand
CCTTGCCAGGCTGGGTCTGCTCGCCAAACCCCTCCCCTCTGCCTGGACCCAGGAAGGAGAGGCTGTCTGGGCACAGCGGGACCCTGACCCTCTGCTGTACCTAGGTGGCCAGGGACCGGGGGTGGTGGGGACCAGAGCCCCACTGAGTTGCCCCCAGTCCTACATGGGGGGTGCTGGAGGGGGCACAGAGGGGTGCCACCCCAGGCAGGGAGATGGTGCGCAAGGCTGGGGAGTCATGAGGCGGGGGTAATGTGCCTCGTGCTACATGCCTGCGTGTTCCCCGTGTGTGGTGGATGCTGTGCATGCGTGTGTGCTCAGTGTGCCCACAGGTGCTCCATGCATGTTTACGTAAACGTATGGATATGCCTGTGTTGTGTGCATGTGTGCTGTATGCATGCACATGCAGCTTTGTATGTGTTCCATTGGACATACGTGTTCTCTGGTGTGCATAAGTGTGTGTGTGCACTGCATGTTACACAGGTGCTGTGTGCATGCACATGGAGTTTGTGTCACTCTGCAGGTGTGTGTACATGTGCTCTGAATGTGTGTGCGCACGTATGTGTGTGCAGGGATATAGCAGGTGGGGGGCATGGCAGGGGCTGGCACAGCTGCGCATAGCAAGGTGAACGGGGCTAACAGTCGGCAAGGTAGAGGGGACATCACAAAGGCTATGGGTGAATTAACCCTTTTCCTGGAAGCGGTAGCTGCCCTACAGATGGTGCCCCATCTGCTTGGAACTCAGGGCAGCAGTGCAGCAAGTCCCCAGTCCAGGTCGGGGCAGGGAGCTGTAGCTGGGAGCCATCCGGGCCCAGAGCAGAGCCCATCGTCCCATCGCTGCTGCAGCAGGTGGGTGCCACCTCTCTGGGCAGGCACAGCCCCGCTCCCCTTTGGGCTGGAGTGGCCACATACGGTTACTGCACTGCATGGTAGCAACGTGCCTGCTCCCATAGAGCAAGGAGCTGGCGGGCTGAGGCTGTGGGTCTGGGGCA
>NW_009211772.1:0-203 GCF_000690835.1 Fulmarus glacialis | reverse complement strand
AGCTGCCTCTCCAGATATGTGCAATGTATGTTCATGCATCCGTGTGTGTGTGTGTGTCTGCGCACACGTGAATAGCTGTGTGTACAAAGGGCTGGGGGGTGTGCTCTGGTTGACTCCACAACTAGACAAACTTCTGTGAGGAACTTGCAAACCCTCTCTTCGTTAGCTGTTGTGGCTGGGCTAGAGGGCAGATGGGAGGCTTC
>NW_009211771.1:355-2038 GCF_000690835.1 Fulmarus glacialis | reverse complement strand
AGGGGGAAGGGCTGCGCCCGGCGCGGGTTAGGTCAGCCGTATGAGGAGGTATCTCGTAAAGAAGTCAGCCTGGGTCTCCCACTTGCCTTTGTACCAGAGGCAAATAAATTTCAGTTGAAATTATCACATTAAAGTATATGCACCTGGATAAATCATGACTTACTGTTAAAAGGCCACGAATTTACACCACTTAGCTATTCTGCATATCTTCCCCTTATTTACGATCTCCTTTACTGCCGTTCAGATCTCTGTGCCCTAAGAGCGGCTGGGGACAAACCGAAGCCACGTTTGGTATCGCGCTGAAACCCCGGCCGCCGTTACCTCCCCGTTCAGCGCGGCGTTCCGGGGCAAAGCCCAGCCTGGCCGCACCCAGCCGAGCGCGCGAGCCCCTGACAGACGCCTAAATCGTCGTGTGGGTTCCGGGTATCGCCATGCTGCAGTTTGTTACCGGGGTTAATGGTAGTTAAGTGGGTAGCTAGGAGTACAATGCAGGTAGATTTTCAGTTAATTTAGCAGAGTATGTCAGATGTACAGTCACAGGCTATTTAACATTCTCCTTCATCAGCCTTGGTTATGACGAATAGTACCGCTGCGTGCTGCACTTCGGATACCATTCATCAATCCACCACGCCTTGCCGCGACGCCACTTTCTTCTCACTGATGGTGACAGAGGAAAATTTCAATTTTTTCTGCTGCTTTCCAGTCGAGACTGGGTCAGGGCTCAGGAAGACGCAGAGTCAGGCCCTTGGTGGTGCAGGGAAGGGGTGATTCAGAAGCTGGCACTTCGCCTTTGAGTTGGGTCGATATTTGAACCAACGCCTGTTACTAGTGGACACCAGGCTACTTTGGAAGCCACCTTGCAGATGAGCTGAAAAATTGCAGTCCTAAACCCTGAGGGACTTCGAGAATTCTATTATTTGTATTTAATGATGATTTTTATCAGAGCTGGGTGAGTATCTTGGAGTTCTACTTAAAATCTTTCCTCCTTCAGGGATGCTGAATTTCTGTTCCAGCAGGGACAGGACTTTCAGCCTGAAGCTCCTGTACCGTCAGTGAAAGAGATGAAATTAGATGTGTACGTATGACAAATTGTTCTTATATTTTAGAGGAAGTTTCATTAATTCTATTTTCTTATGTTCTTGAAATGAAAAAGAATTCCCGTAAAAAGTCCTCTGGAAGAGGGAAAATTTCGGTTATTTCAAAGGTTCTGTTTGAACAGAATGTAATTTCACTTGAGCCTGACTTGTGGAAAGTGTCAGAAAACTGAAACATCTGATTCTGAAAATACAAAAGCGGACTACTCCTTCAGCACCCCGTAACCAGCTCTGAACGCTGCGGCCTCCCCGAAGCGCTTTTTTCCTCCAAGTTCCCCCTAGAATACACTTTTTGTTGGAAGTATGTTGCCTCAAACACTTGGAGTTACAACAGTGCCATTTTCCAGTGGAAAAATTGTCGGCTGTAAGTATTCAGGTCTGATTCTGAAAATACAAAAGCGGACTACTCCTTCAGCACCCCGTAACCAGCTCTGAACGCTGCGGCCTCCCCGAAGCGCTTTTTTCCTCCAAGTTCCCCCTAGAATACACTTTTTGTTGGAAGTATGTTGCCTCAAACACTTGGAGTTACAACAGTGCCATTTTCCAGTGGAAAAATTGTCGGCTGTAAGTATTCAGGCGGGCACTAGCC
>NW_009211771.1:0-202 GCF_000690835.1 Fulmarus glacialis | reverse complement strand
CCCCAGCCGCTGTCAGGCTGGAGTAGAAGCAGAGCTGCAGACGGCCGAGGAAAAGGCAAGCGGTTCCTGTGCCGGTTACTCTGGCTCTGACTGCCCTGCGGTCCCCAGCGCGTTGACAAACCGCCTGCGAGGAGCCGAGGGGACCTGGGCCCCGTTTGCCCGGGAGCGGAGGAGCAGGGCAGCCCGGAGGCTGGCAGCGCGG
>NW_009211770.1:29336-39955 GCF_000690835.1 Fulmarus glacialis | reverse complement strand
GACCCCACCTGGAGTGCTGCATCCAGCTCGGGAGTCCTCAATACAGGAAGGACATGGACCTCTTGGAGTCAGAGGAGAGGAGGGCCATGAAAATGATCAGGGGGATGGAACGCCTCTCCTATGAAGAAAGGCTGAGAGAGTTGGGGTTATTCAGCCTGGAGAAGAGAAGGCTCCAAGGAGACCTTATTGCAGGCTTTCAGTACTTAAAGGGGGCTTATAAGAAAGACGGGGACAAACTTTTTAGCAGGGCCTGTTGCGACAGGACAAGGGGGAATGGTTTTAAACCAAAAGCGGGTAGATTTAGCCTAGATATAAGGAAGAAATTTTTTACAGTGAGGGTGGTGAAACACTGGAACAGGTTGCCCAGAGAAGTGATAGATGCCCCATCCCTGGAAACATTCAAGGTCAGGTTGGACGGGGCTCTGAGCAACCTGATCTAGCTGAAGATGTCCCTGCTCATTGCAGGGGGGTTGGACTAGGTGACCTTTAGAGGTCCCTTCCAAACCAAACTATTCTATGATTCTATTCTATGATTCTAAGATACGGCAGAGAACATAAAGGGTATTTTCTGTACACTTCAAAACCAGGATAACTAGTTCAGATATATCACCGATGACCTTCCTTTCTTTGCAGCTTGTGGATCTGAGCCTATCCACAAAATAGCTGTGAATTCTGGAGTGTTTATTTATTTGTCTCTTCCATGTTTTCTAATCTCTTTAAGCCCATCTGCACATCCAAGCTGTGCCTATATTGGAAACTTTCTACAGTTTTTCTGGAGTTTCTTGGCTATGTTATCAATTATGAGACCAAGAGTCTTTCATCATTCTGCCATATTTTCTGCCAAATTCATTTGGCTCATTACTGGTCCTTAATCAGGCAAATTTAGTCAATTTTTAAATTAAATCTGAAATGTGATTACTGAAGGACTTAGCTGAAATTATGTGCTATTCACATTTCTTCTTTAAACTCTATCTGACAAACGAAAACTGCATAAGCTGTTGAGAGAGACCTCTGAGAAATATTGTATTATTTATCCACACCTCAGAAGCATAATTGCCAAGCTCTGCCTGTAAAGCCAAAGCGCCGAGTTTCAGGGCAGTCTCATCATTGCAATATAATCGCTCCTCCAAAATATCTTTACGAAGCTGCAGGTAAAACTGGTGCCTTGTCAAGCCGTGCCTGGAACACAAAAGGGTTTAGGAGCACAGGAGGAGCCTTGAACAGTCACCCTAAATTCTACTGGTTTTCCTGCAGTCAGCAGAACTGTGTACTTACTGGATAATATTAAAGTGATTGGCAAAGAATTTTATCCTTAGAAAGAGCGTGAAATTAATGATGGAGGTTTTCTTCTTGGGTTGGTCATTCCAGCCATCTGGGGCCACTTTGTAGAGTTTGGTCTCCTCATCCAAAAAGAAGAATTCTTTACCTGAAATGAGAATTTTGGGTTCTGTGGTAAATCTGGAGATACTTCAGTAGCTCTAAGTTCTGCTGTCTTCATACAGTGCATCACTAGCAATAAAAAATAAAATGGATCATGGATGTCAGTTGAGATTTACTTCTCTGTGTCATGTCTTAATTTATTGTTTCTTTGGTGGAGAACTTAGGATAACACTTAGTGTGTAATTTAGGATTACAATTGTTAAATGCTGGATTGGTGTCGTATCTATGGGATCACTCAAGAATTGATGGGGCTTGCATTCAGCTCACCATTCAGGTTCTGCACCCCATTGTAGTCCTCGTGCCCTACACACTTCTTCCTAGTGCCTCAGCTATGCTTGCCATCGGAAATGGGTTAGGGAGATGTGGGTCTAATAGATGAAATAGCTGACCTTATACTCCAATTTAAATCTAGGAACAAAGACAGTCAGCCTTCCTCAGTACAGTGCTTCCTGGAATTTCTGCTGGAGCTACATGGCTCAGTATTATTCCAGTGCAAGGCTGGGACACAGCCTTTTCTGCATGGGAATATCAGCCAATATGGCTGTGCTGATGCACAGACCTAGACTAGACATGCTTTACGTCAGTGCAGTACAGTTTAAACCAATGTACCTTATTTTTGCTTAAACTTTGGATCTGCTTTCATCTGAGGATCTTAAAGGATCTTACTGGAATTCATTAATAAAGTCACTACAGAGGCACTGAGGGAGAGAACTGTTACTTTAGTTAGCTGTGTCTCATTACCTTTCAGGTAAGCCAAGCCAAAGTAGAAATGTTCCACCAAGTTTGCATATGCCACCACGGTGTTGAAAACATCTCTTGCCTTGGACTTGATGTCACATTGCACCTCAAGGCACTGCCCGTTGAGTAGAATCACATTGAGATCCCTTTGGGACAAATAGGATTTCCCTTTTTTAGTCTAAGAACATGTAACAAAGAGTGAAGAATGAGTGCCAAGTGCAAGCAATGCAAGTTCCACAGCATTTTATTACTGAAGCCCCCTAGTCTCCTTTCTCTACATAACCTGATGGAATTAGTCACAACAGTATGCTATTCCCTGCCTCCCTTCTCTTAAATTAATATCCCAAACTTCTAATTTTTGAAAAACACAGGGAATCCCAACAAAACAGCTGAGCACACTCAGACTCTACAATCACCAGGGTTATTCTAGATTTGAGGGTAGTTCCAAATTTTCTTTGCCCTCATTTTTACTGCTGAATGCTGTCAGCTTTTTACCTTATCTGAATGAAAGGTAGAGAGGATGTGCCTGCAAACTGGAGTCCAATACATTAGCACCAAATGTCACATTGCATATTTGCTGTATGATCTTTGTCTCAAAAGTCTTGTGCTAACGTGAGTGTTCTTAGCTGAGAAGGAGAAGTTAAGCTATTTTCACACCAACAAAAATAACTACATAGCACTGAGAATTAAATGACCTCCTTTCAAGTCTCCATACCTCTACAGGCACCCTAACTTGGTTTGGGAGGAGGACATGGCTAGAATACTGGGTTCGGACTCAGATGCAACTTAGAGAATCATAGAATCATAGAATCATTAAGGTTGGAAAAGACCTCTAAGATCATCAAGTCCAACTGTCAACCCAACACCACCATGCCCACTAAACCATGTCCCTAAGCGCCTCATCTACACGTCTTTTAAATACCTCCAGGGATGGTGACTCAACCACTTCCCTGGGCAGCCTGTTCCAAGGCCTGACCACTCTTCCAGTGAGAAAGTTTTTCCTAATGTCCAGTCTAATCCTCCCTTCGCACAACTTGAGGCCATTTCCTCTCGTCCTATCACTGGTTACTTGGGAGAAGAGACCGACCCCCACCTCGCTACAACCTCCTTTCCGGTAGTTGTAGAGCGCGATGAGGTCTCCCCTCAGCCTTCTCTTCTCCAGGCTAAACAGCCCCAGTTCCCTCAGCCGCTCGTCATAAGACTTGTTCTCTAGACTCTTCACCAGCTTCGTTGCCCTTCTCTGGACTTACAAAGAGCCCCAACTAAAAGGTCACTAGATTAGTTCTAAATTCTTAATGTTCATACTTACCACAATTGATCCAGGCAGCTGTATGGTCACTGGTGGTTCACTAGACAAAATAATAAATTCTGGACCTGAAAACTGTAAGGAGGCAATTTAGAAATGTAATAAATGTCCCCTTAATGTAATGAAGATCCCAAACACCAGTACCAATGAAACCCATTTCTGTTGATCTTTATGCTGTAGCTAATTGACTTCAGTGTCTAATAAGGTTCAAATCCTGATTGAAGACTTCTCTCTGTTTGGGGTCTCTCCTCTGTGGACTCTCTGGGGTCTAATTAGGCGTAAGCTCATGCTGAAGCCTTTTTTTTTTCTGTAAAGACACTTAACCAAGATCCATTTCGTTTGCAAGGCACCTATTTTCATGACACTTACAGAAACTTAATTTCTTCTGAGACCTTTTCCCATCTGATTCCCAAGTTACTATGAGGATAGTCACAGGCATGTACACACATACATACACACCACTGTGATTTCATAAGCCTAACTTCCATAGGGAACCAGACATTAAAATGCAGAGCTGCTTTCTTCCCTGTAATGAAGGTTGGCTGAAATTTCTTATTAGCAGACATTGTTTTCTTTTGCTTTAACTTCAACAAACTTTAACAGCACAAGATGCTTTTTTTCTTGCTGAGCATCCACCTCAAAGAATTTTGCATATTGCATAACCTTTTTTCAGGTTCATCTATGCTTTTAGATTCTTGAAGCAGACAGAAATAACTAAATGTCTGCAAGTGTTAAGATGTGGATCCTTCCAACCATTCTCTGTGACTTAGTACCTTGACCCATTTAGATCTTTTTTTGAGAAAATTTATGGTTTGTTTCATAATACTAGTATTGTCCTGCCAACAGACAATGCAGTTTTGTCTGACATATAAAGAGGGACTAGCTCTTTGTTGTAACAGTTGCTGGACTCCTTCTGAGGAACTCAATTATTATCCCAGCAAAAATCACATTAACAAAATTTAAAATTAAATTTATATATAAAAAGATAATTTCCCAAAGTATCTAACTGAAACTCGTGATCAAAGTTCTGCCACTAGTCAGTCTTGAGCTTGTGAACTGCGCACAGGTGAAAGGACTCACCAGCCTGAAACCTGTCCCTTCTACTTCCACAACAGAAAACTCCATGGGCGGCAGCATTGTGGAGTTTTCTGTGATTCAGTTATTTCTGGATTTTTGTGATCCAACTGCCAAAGAAACATTATCCTTCCCATTTAACAGGGTCCTACAACAAATCAGCAACTAGAAATAGACCCTTAGGTGAACTATTGGTTTGGCACACTCATTGCTAGCCTATGCTTTCTGTTCAGGCATACACTGTAAAAAAACTTTAAGTCCTTTGAGCACCATTGACCCGCAAGGCTTTGGGTTCAGTGTCTCTAAAATGTTTTTGCTGTTCTGAAGCTCCTGTCAAAGTGGTTGGTGAAAACAGTCCATATGGTGTTTGATGCTTGCAGAAATCACACATGTTGGTCAGAGAGGGTTCGGTTATAAGCTTTTGCTTAGTCTTTATGGACAAGAGCTTTCACTGCCTTCAGTTCTGAGTTACCACAGCTGGATCATGCCTAATTTGGAGTCTGTCAATTTAGAATACTCATCTAATGAGATGACTCAGTAGCTAATATGCACGTCTCTGGCGAATGACAACTGGATGAGAGGTTTCTCTTTAGTGATATTTACATTTTGAAATCAGCTTATACGTTTTTCATTAGTCACCTTTTCCTTCCTGTGGAATAAACATTTCTGTGATGCAGCAGCTGCCGTGTAGTCCTTTGTAGACACGGAGAAGGTGGAACCTAAACTTAGCAGGTTCTGTCTGCTGTTCTTCTGAGTTCCACCAGGGATTTCTTCTACAGCACTGACCGACCTTCAAAGGAAATGTCATAGTGAGCAATATATATAGCATGCAGTCAAAACAACACAGAGGACAAAGAGTGTAAGGTACATTGACTGGCAGAATATTATGAAAACCAGAGCAGTGTCAGTTATAAGTTGTTAAATGTTTCTTTACAGAAAAAGAAAAATAATTTAGCAGGGATGGTATTATTGATGCCCTTTATAAATAAATCTAAACTATGCTTTAATTCAATAACAGTCTTTTTTTTCATTTGGTGAGCCAGATCTAGCTGGTTTAAGTCTGGTGAAGCCAACAGGCAAAGAATTTAGCCCCATGCCTTTCTAGGAATTCTACAGGATGAAGTCAATTCCTCATTTCTTATTTTCTGAAGCAAAAAAGCTTCAGAAAACCATAACTTTTGTTGTTACATTATTCAGAATTTTCCGGGAATGGGAACTAAATTATTTGAATACTAATTCATTAGAATAAATTAATGTCTTATGGAACTGAGGGAATTTTCAATTTAATTAAGAGAAAGACGTGTGAAATCTCAGATAAGAAAGCTGTCCTTATACTATACTTTTAACCCATAAAGTAATGGTGTTTTCCACACAGGCAGACACATGTATGCTTAGAATAAACTTAAAATATAATATCTACTCTTATCAATGAGGAAAGAATGATTATGTGGTACAGAAGGAAAGTTTTTTTTGAGGTGGATTTTTGTTAGTTACATTTTTAACAAATCCCAATGTCACACGGAACCTTTTTGTTATCCCAAAGTTTTATCCTTTTCTTTTGCATGTTGCAGAGTTGCTTCAGGGAACTATTCAGGGAGTTTCAAAAGGTTTTTAACAAATTTACTGGAGTAGTTGCCGATCTCTTCTCCCTGTTATCCAGTGACAGGACACATGGGAATGATTCAAAGCTGCGTCAGGAGAGGTTCAGACTTGATATTAGGAAGCATTTCTTTGCTGAGAAGGTGGTCAAATACTGGAACAGGCTTCCTAGAGAGGTAATCAATGCCCCAAGCATGTCAGTGTTTGAGGCATTTGGACAATGCCCTTAATAACATGCCTTAACTTTTGGTCAGCCCTGTAGTCAGGCAGTTGGACTAGATGATTGTTGCAGGTCTCTTCCAACTCAACTATTAGGTTTGGTTCGATTCGATTCTATTCTATCCTATCCTATCCTATCCTAGTTTGCATTCCTCTGTCTATATCTAGATACTTGTGTTTCTATCAATGCAACCTCATACATATCAACATTTAACTAAGAAATATGCCTAAAAATGACCTGAAGTGACTTTTGTGGGTATAAAAATACCATTAACTTAAAACCCAAGATGCTGTATTAAGACGACTTCATTTTCCTGTGGAAAACAATTCCTGTTATTAGTTCTGCGAGGTGAGAGATGCTGGACTTGACAGCTGTGTCTTCTTTGTATATAGGCCATAGCCCTGCATATACTTACAAGCTTAACTTTATGAGATGTAAATTATGTCAGCTGGACTGCTTACAAAAGTGAGCATGATGATATTAGTAAGCTTTGTAGATAGTAAACCCATCATTAAGTTTTGTGTTAGTTGTCCTCCTATATGGGAAATCAGTGGTTTCCAAACTAATTATTTCAACTCCACTGTTGTCATGGTACTTACAATAGAATGGTGACCTTGGTAGAAATTTAATTGCAGATGCTTACAACCAAAAGTGGGGTTTAGAGTCCCTGAAGTTCTATGGGAAACAGCTTGCTGGAAATTGGAGAAGAGAGTTTGTCTTTCAGCAGAGGAGGGGAACATTTTCTTGGCAGCATGATTTTAGATCAAGAATATCAAGATGATATCCAAGTTTGTAGTCAGAGGCATGGCACTTGCTCCAAAATACTGAGTAAATAAATCTTCTGTTACTGATATCATTGCCAGGTGTGTGATGAATATATAGATGTCTGTATACACACATGTATGTGGGTGTAATTAGACAGGTAGACAGAGAGTTCTTTCTTCACAAAAACTACAAGCAACCTGCTTGTAGTTCTTTCTTATGCAGGTTTAGAGGTGTACTGGGCTATCTCACATCACTCAGATTATTGTGGCTGATTTATCAGGAAGTTCAAACTGTTTACTTGGGATACATTTAATTGGGAGTTGATCTAAATGGAGCATTTCCTGTCGGCCTAAATTACTCATGTCATGGTTAAAAGAAGAAAGTCCTGTTTAACTGGGTCAAGAACTCAATTTAAATGGGATGTGTGTAGGGATTACATGGTGCTTAACTGTGGGTTTCTGGTCTTTGTGGTGTCTAGAAGCTAACAGTTCTTACATCTCTTCTTCATTTGGAAACAGCCATGATTACAGCTGCACTCTGCTAACACCCAGTCTAGAAAACTCTTGTTTGGCAGCAGTGGTGTTTCCCTGGCTTTTGAAGAGGAGTTTGTATCAGTTGTACAATTCTCAGCTTTCCTTGTCTATGTACAGGGCTGCTGTACATGCCATGGCTGAAATGAGGCTAATCCTCATGACAGAACAGAGGTCTTTACTGCTTGTGTCCCTGGGTTACCTATAACTCTTCAGTAGAGTGGCAGCACAGGGCTGGATATGGTTGACACAAGTGAGACAAATCAGTCTAAGAACTGAGGTGGAAATGCAAATAATCCACTGAAAATGATGGATCATATACATGGTCTGTCATAACCACTCCAGAACACATCAGGCCTCTGGTAATGTGATAGCAAGGCAAGACCAGGTCCAAAATCTGAATGTAGACAATACGGACTCTGCAGAATGGCTTGCCATTGAAAGCAATGACTGTTCATACCTTTTCAACAGGTTTTTCCCTTCTACACTCTCTGAGGAGCTACTTCCCAGTTGTTTCAGTCACAGCGAGCTATTGCTGCTTACCTGTCTGATTCTGACGGAGACACACTGGGGGCAGCTGTTCTGGGAGGCAGTGACATCTGGCAGGACACAGCTGCCAAGGTCTAGGTGCACTTTAATTCTACATAAACAGTATCTATTATCAAAACAGGTTCAGACGGTGATACAGGCATTTTCTGATAATGACATTGCCGCACTAGTTGTCTGCCTTACTTGGTAATAAAACAGCTTCCATCTTTTAGGAATTTGAGTTTTGATTACCTGTTTATGAAGAGCTTGTAGCTGCTTTGTGTCCTTGACCCACTAAGGGTGGGGTCCCATGACCTGTGTGTCTGTGGAACTCTCCCTGAAATGAATAAAGGAAATTTCACGATTGAAGCAATTGTAGCAGCATTCAGCATCAGATCTTGGGACAATTACAACAAGGAGGAAATTTAGACCGGCTACTTCCTCTCTTGTGTCCTTGCTTGGGCATGATAAATGGCTATTTGATAAGGCTAAGTGAATACTACACCAGCTGTGTTCCCAGTTCTGTAGTTATTGTTACTTCCTCTTCATAACCCTTCATGTGAATGTGATTTGGAAAATAGCTGTGTAGGTACAATGGCTCTTATTTCCATATGTACGGGGGTAATTTGTGAAACAGGTTTTGCTCTTCAGAAATTACCTCTAGTATTCTTTGTTCTTCTATTTCCAGGCATAAAATTGGGGAATGAAACTTCTCTGGCTTAATCAGAGTAGGATATAAAATCACTGAAATAACATCTGTAAATATTCCGCTGGTTATTTGCTACATTAAATATATTGTGAAAGTTTTCACATCATAAAAATCTGGTGGGAATATAGGATGGTTTGTGAGTCATTAGCACGTAAGATTTGTATAATTTTTCACCTTCAGTCATCTCTGCTGCTCCAGAAAGGATAAGACATTGCTTTGTCCAAATACATGAAGGCTGAAATTTAGAGGTAGAACCAGAAATTGTTATACAAGTGGTAGTTCCATGAACATTTCTTCTAGCAGCAGAGATGTTTTAAATCCTTTAGGGAAGGGTGGGAAGGTTAAATTTTTCTTCACTTGGATAATTTCATTGATCTTATTTGAAGAATTGCATATCAAACTATTACATAGGCAGAACGATAGAGGTGATAAAATGAGCTTGTGGAAGCAATCATTTAGGTCAGCTTTTTCTCTGGATAAAGTATCTATGAACTACACCCTGAGACCTCACTCTGAGTTCCAACATGAAAACATGACATTGAGTTCTAGTGTACCAACCACCAACTGCAATTTTAAAAACTAGAAAATCTACAGTCACATTGCTAAAATATGCATAAAGATGTATTTTCAAGCTGCAGATGGTAGTGACAAAATGTGAGATTTGAGATAAGCCAAATACTCAGGGCTAGTTACCAAAGTTAAGATTCAGTCCTGTGTTCTGAAACTACATGCTTTTTAATGAGAAAGCCTTGCAAAATTCTCTGCTTACACTATAGGTTTCACATAATTGTATAAATATACTTTGACAAGCACATAAAATTCCCCTTAGTTTTTCTGTGTCGGCTGTTATGGCAGTGGGACAAGTTGGCTAGTTTCAGTGGCCAGAGTGATGTGCTTTGATCACAAATCCAACACGTTCCTGATGTTTAAGTAACATGGGACCCTCAAAGAAGTTGATCCTGTAGATGATTAATTTATTATATGTTAAATGAGCTTCTAAAGTACAGTCTGGATAGAGATGTTGATCTCCCTTGATAATGGTGCTCTACTAGATGGTAATACTTCTTTTCAGAGAAGAATGCATTTTTCTAATACACTATCTCATGAAAGAATGTCTGTGGCAAGCAAGCTCTCACATTCTGTGTTTTCTCCTGAATATTTAGAGTTTTGTCTTACAAAATCCTGAGTATGAACAGCTACCAGTGTTTCGGTGGAGACTGAGACATGCACAAATTCACTGGAATGAGTCTTTGTCAAGTTTATGACCAATATTTTTTTAAAAAGGACTTATAAAATAGGCCTCTGAATTTACCTTCACTATGTGCCACTAGGTATGTGACTGACACGTACGCATCACATAGGGAGCAGCTGCAGTCTCAGGTTTTTATTGCTGCTGATATTGATTGCAATTCTGGAACTTCAGAAAAGCAGCGCCTTTCAGGAGGAGAGTATCAAGCAGGTGTATGAGTAACCTAACCTTCCTCATCCTTGAGACTGAGGGCTTGGGGCTGAGAGGCTATTACATGGTGGTTTTTTTTTTTCCCCAGGATGTATTTGCTTTCTCTCTGTGAATTACTCCTGGCAGACTTGTGATAATGCAGTGTGCACCCAGGGGTTTTTGCCATCTTTCCTAGGGAAATTAGTCCCTTGAGATCATACTCTATGCCTTTCATTTTTGCCTAGTAAATGTTAAACCTTTCAAATTTGGAA
>NW_009211770.1:17444-29305 GCF_000690835.1 Fulmarus glacialis | reverse complement strand
AGAGCGTGGGTAATATGTTCCTACGAATTTCACGACAGTCAGCAGCTGGATATTATAGACCCAAATTAACGTTCCCCAGTGAAAAAAAGCAAGTACTAGTCAGCTGTTTTCTGTTATTTATAGCATCAATGAACTAACCAGTCGGTGTGCATACCTTGTTGCATCGTAACTGATGTAGTGGACACTAGGGTTATTGCCTTAGGGAAGAAATTTCTGGGATAAAAAAACCCACACATGCTTACAGAGCACCTTGGAATCCATGCCACAGCAGGACCTAGTACTTCATTTCTCATAGAGGCTTATAGAGGGAGGAAGTAAACTCCGACGTACAGAAAAACTTCCACCTCTGGGTCTGGAAGCTCAGGAGAAGTGCCCCAGGCAGGATGGAAAAAAAGGTTGAAAGCAGGTGGGAGGGTGGGTAACTGTGGAATGGAGAATAGAAATGGGCTGGAGTCTGAGAATGGGGAGCTGGCACGGTAAGCTTGGGTTTTTAGGAGACGCTGATGACATTTGGCAACAGGAACTTTTTGCTCTTGGGCAGTGTGAACGTCCTGTCTAGGTGTCCCTAGCTCAGATTCCAATTTAAACGTGAAGATACACATGCACAGCAGTACTCCCCTTACTACTGAATTCCCTTCTTTGTGATTTAAGTGGCCTGGGAAGCACCTTGACTGATGTCTACCACAGTATCTTCACTGAATGGATCCTCTTCCAAACAGTTTCTTTCATGCTATTCCTGCCATAAAAGGATTGAAAGTGGAGCTAAAGTTCCAACTCTGATATCTCCAGACAAAGTAAATCAGAAGAGCAGCATTGCAATCTGGCATTTACCACAACAAAAACAACAGGCTGAGCAGGAAACACACAGTGGCTTTAGGACAAAAATGAAAAGAAAACAAAGGGTTGTTTGGTTGGTTTTTTAATCTAGATTTCAGAATTAGTCTTTTGGTTTTGAATGGGCTTGAAGAAACGTTAATCCCCACCATTCAAGTCTCAGGTATTATTCATAGATTCAACTGATTTCAGTGCTGCTATCTTGACATTGCCCATCATATGCATTTGTGGGGTAGCTCCACCATTCCTCATCTGTTTCAAGACCCCATGTGCCAGAAACATGCTGTCAGGCTTCGTCTGTGATCTGCTGAACAGCTTCACCTGGCAAAGGGGGCATAAAGCAAGAAAGAGGTGATGGTGCTGCATGGTAACCAGGGAATATATAGCTTTACATTAGGACACAAGTAAAAAGGAATCCAGTATAAAAGGATCTTTCTTTTCTGCAGCTTAGCACAAATACACCTCCCTAGTCACGTAACCTGTGGGAGTTATGGAAGTACCTGTCACCTGACCATACACACCCCACATTTCAGGGGACAAAAGAGATGAGTACGTAATTCATAAACATCATCTTTCAGGAAAATCTTACCTCTCCTGTGTCCTTGGTTAGACAGTATCAAAGACGTACTTTCAGAAATACTGTTAGAATCACTGTAGTCCACAGACAGTTGTCTGTAATCTTCTGTTGACCAACTATAATTCATTAATCTGGACTCTTTGTCTGGAAACAGAAAGGAAATATGGTGAATCACATACTTTAATTATAAATCATTGTATCTGCATGATGATGTAAATAACATTTAGCTTGACTAATTTTTATGTAGTCCATGTCTGTCTGTCTTCTAACGCTGACTTCAATTCCTTAAGGACCGAGAAAAGCTTGGTAACTTCATTCTATTACTTTCATAATCTTATTCTGACCCAAAATAGTTCTCATAGTTCTCCTCAACCATTCCAAATAAAACAAATCTAATGTATTAATTCTATTCTGCGTGTTTAACTGAAAGGTTGCAAAGTGCAGATAACCTGCAAAGTTCTCCTTCCTTATATTCTGAGGCTCAAAATCTTCAGCTATAACGTGTTCTTTCTGTGTACTGGATGGACATAGACACAATCCACTACTAGAGTCGGCTGCAGAAATTCCATTAAGGGGTCATCCTGAGTCATTAGGAAGTACATATTTCTGTTGCACCCTAACTTTGCTTCGATTCCATTGTCTCTTGTCCTTTTCCAGAATCTCTGAAGGTGATCATTTTTTATGAAAAAAAGAAAGAAAGAAATGGAGTTCTGCCTTTAAAAGCGTGGCTCACACGTTCTCAATGTAATCGACATCCTGATTCATTGAAGTCCTTCAGCAAGTGTAAGCCGCGTGACCTGAATCCCCAGAAAACACAGAGATCACCCCAGATACATAATCACTAGAACCAGTAGAAGGGAAATGGCAGGAATTTGTGGCTAATAGGGGGTTGAAGATGGGACCATCCCTTTTGGCAGTGGCAGAGTTTTCACCAGCTTATGCAAGTGTGAATCTAATAAGCTCAGTTTCTGAATGAGTAAGTGAGCCAATATGATTTGAGGGGTGGTTTGTGTGTATGTTTTCAAAAGAATCTTCTTTTCTTATGACCAATAATACCTAATAGAAATGTTCCACAGGTATTTAAGCATGTGTTTAATTCTAGCTGAAGTTAATGGAACATATATGTGATTTGCTGAATAGGAATTGGTTTGATCATATGCCTAATTTGAGCGTATCCAAAAAAAGCCTGCATAGCTTGGGCCAACCTTCCCCTTGCGCCAAAATTAGAGTTTTCTGTTGCAGTGAACAGTACAATATAGAGACTAGAAAAAAGAACTATCTGAACCTGAAGTCCACATTTAGTTACAGTTAGAGAGTTACCCTGAGGGGTAATAAAATCTTGATCTTAGTCAAATAAAATGTGAAATTAGTATATGCTGGTTTATTTATATAGTGAGCAGGATTGGGCCTTGTGTCTTGAAATCACTCCAGCAATCCATGTGTGAATTTATAAAACATCTTTTGAATAGAAAAAAGGAACTAAAATCAAAAAGAAACCACAAATCTTTGCTTGAGTAATCAAATAAGAAGGATGAATATATATTCCTTAATGGCAACAGAATAACTTCACAGAATCCCACTCTTTACCTTCAAAAATACACTGGAGTATACAAAGTACAAAAGCAGTTTTGGAAGCAGGGGTTTTTTATATGCACAGGTTTTATGCAAAGTGCTTTAAGAGTCGAATCTGCAAGCTGATTCATTATCATTGCTTCACAGCCCTCAGACTACTGTCCTTTGAGGAAATAATGAACAGAAACCTTGCTAACTTGCCTCAGAGTCTTTCCATTATAAAGTCATTTATATGTAAAGCAATAAATATCCTATCCAACACTACATGTAATCACTACAGCATGAAATTAAACAGTCACATAGCTTGGGAAAGACTCAGAAAAGGCTGGCTGTATCCTTATTAGACAGCTCAGATTATAAATCTTTCTTTACCTTGGTGAAAATTCATCTGGGAGGACAGTGGTGAGGTGTCCGATATTTTCTCATGCAGTCTTTTCCTTATCACGTGACTTCTGTTAAGCTGAGAGGCTGCGCTGTCTTCGGTGACTACCCGCTCTATCTAGAAGACAGTAGTACTGCAAGTCAATGTCATATGATATGTGGACTTCAGACTCTCATACTGAAGTGATCCTTGCCCTCTGCTTGTCAGAGGCTGCTGATTTGCTTGGTATAAGCAACTTCATCTTCTCAGATTAAAAGCAGGATTGAGTTTTGATGGCTTCATGCTCTCATGCTAGCTGTGTTTAAGAGGGGACACCCTCTGTTATAGTGGGAAATAGAGCAATAGAGAGTGCAAGGGAAAAGGTCATCTCAGAATGTTAATGAATACTGGTTGAAAACAGAAAAAAAATATTTGCAGTGTGTTTTCTTCCAGTTTCATTCAGCTTGTCAACAACAAGTGTTTGTTGATATTTCAAATCTTGAAAAAAACTCAGGTGCTCACTTATTAAAGACTTCACGTGGTCAGGCTTGACTGCATGGCAAATGTTCAGTTCCACTCAAGGACGATGAATGAAATTCTCAATATGATGTAAATGTGATTTCTTTGAATTTCACAAAGAAAATCTGAAACCAGAGTGGCAATGGGGAAATCTTTTCTCTTGTGTGAAGTCCATTCCTTTGGCCAATATGAAGTCTCTGTAAAGGTTATGATTGTTTCAGTATTAACCAAAGAAATGAAGATACTGTAAGCACAAAAGCTGGATTTGTATCATTTCCCAGGAGTTTAAGAGTGGTGTGAGAGATGGCTTCAATGCCTCATTTGCTTGTACACATGCCCACTCAATTTCCTGCTTAGAAGTCTAGAACCAAATCTGACTTCCTTAATTCATACAAGCAATAATTTCAGGCAATTGCTCACCTGTATCCTGTGTTGCTGCTGACCTCTCTCACCAAAGAAAAGGAGATGATTAGAGTATGAGAGTAGTACCTACCTCACTGACACTTCCCACAGCAAACTGGACCATTTTCTTTATGTAGACATTTGCTGGTAAGGAAGCAGGTTCCTTCTGATGTGCCTCACATGCTTCCAGAATTGATTCAGGAGAAAGTCTTTTATGTGGCAGATCTTCACATAGTGTCAGCAAGAGCGTGTGTAGTTGGTCACTCAGCTGGAGGGACTGAGTCAAAATGGAGGTACTGTTAAATGACGTCTCCCAGTGGTCTGAACTCCTGTGTAAACTGGGACCAGGAATTTCTGTCAGTCTTTCACCCTGGGTGAGAAATGGGCACTGAATTCCTTTAGACTTTGGGAATATTCCAGACAGGCAGCATAGCAGCACTAAATGGAGCCTCTGATGGGATCCAGGATAGGCTTGGAGGGAACTGGCATCTACAAGGAGGGTCATCAGCCCATATAGGGGCTTCTCGTTGACAGACAACAGCTCAGTCTGCTCCACAGCTTTGCTAATTAGTTTCAAAAAGGTGAGGAGGTTTATACCAGCCAAAACTGTTGCCATAGAGACCAGATACTTAAATTTTGGAGTCATTTAACTTATAGAGCCTTTTCTCTTAGACCATGTATACCCATGAAAGGGAGGTTAAATCTACTAAAAGCTTGTGCTTTCCAAATCAAAAACATGCGATCAAAGGCATGGGTATAGAAATGAAGAAAAATGTGTGCTACAAATCTTTGAAAGGATTCTGGGTAAGCAAGAAATGCGAAATTTCAACTAGCAGAGAGGTTGGTAGAATTTGCTCAGAAATAAGGAGAGTTGTTTAGTTTTGTTCCAGCATCACATTCTTTGAAAAAGCACATAAATGTGCACAGCACCACAATCATGCTGACATGATGTTTTTCTTTTAGCCCTTCCTGTCATAGAATCGTAGAATTATTTAGGTTGGAAAAGACCCTTAAGATCATCGAGTCCAACCGTAAACCTAACACTGCCAAATCCAGCACTAAACCATGTCCCTAGGTGCCACATCCACATGTCTTTTAAATACCTCCAGGGATAGTGACTCAACCACTTCACTGGGCAGCCTGTTCCTTATTACAGTATTGGAATAAATAATCTTCACTCTTAAAAGCAAGGTACAATTCATCTTAGTGGGAACAATTCTCGGTTTTGAAGAAAAAGGAGAAAAAAAAGGAAAGTTAAGATAAGGCCTAATTAAATTCCTGATTTGGATGAACTGGTATTCTTGGTGAAGTCTGGACCTTGACACAAGCTTTCCAATTCTTTCTAGTGGTCCAAAACATAAAACCCCTCTTACAGAGACTTCAGATTATGCCTCTCAATCTTTGAACCTACCAGTATAAGACAGAATAAAAGAAAACAAAAATGTTTGTGTTACTGGCCTGGTTTGGAGGAACCTGGTAGTCTGCTGACCAATAGAGGGTCATTCCTAATGAATACACCAACATCTGTCAAAACAGAAAAGGAAACCCTTTATGAAGTCAACATTAAATACAGAAACGCCTCATACTAGAGAGACCATCTTTTTGTGTCTTTGGTCGCAAAATGGCAGAAGCCAAACAGATCATTTTTTAAAAAATTAGACTAGAGGAAACATGTATAAAAGTACAATAGTGACCCTTGACTTATGGACTAGATAGCATGCAAGGAATATTGTTCAGCTTGAGGGGCTGAGCCAGGCTGCCCTCTATCCAATGATGCCATGAGTAGGAAAAGAAATTTGAACTCCTTTCTTAGTTTTGAAGCTCTCCCATTAGCGATTAAAGCTCTCCCCTACCTGTGGGAGTGACTAGCGGTCGTGTCTGGGAAGAGGGTTACTGGAGTAAGGGCCACCTATTCCAAAGCTTCATGTTTCTGCATAGCGTCTAAGTCATCAGTTATGTGGGAGTCTGAAACTACTGTGTTCTGCCTGAGGGAAATATGCACTGATGTGGTCCTAGTGGTATTTAAAACTTTTAGGTACCTGAGTGTTGTATCTTACTGTCTTGCCAGAGAGACTCATTTGGCAGGGAGAAGAAAAGTAAATTGTTAACAAAGCTAACACATTTCTGACTTCCTGGGAGTACTTCCACTCTCTGATTGTATAGATACTGCAGTCCTACTGCTTCTGGGATTACAATTATCATATCTGATCAAACATCATGATCATAGAAGTATTATTCCTTTCTGTGGGCCTTTACAAATAATACATTTCTGCAGACCTTGAGGTTCAAAATTGATTTTGATGTTGACATGCATGCTAATCTAATGGCAAGCTGCAAGATATATGTAAATCTTTCTAACTGTAGCCTAATTTGTGTTATTAGAAATGAAGTTTGGCAGTAGATACCTGGCATGCTGCATTAAAACCCACAAGCTTGTCTTCATGAGGTACTGTCAAGATTTATTTTGTAATATACCTCACCTTTGTTAGTCCGATGCGCTGGTTTTTACTTTGTCTGTGGAGCAATTCTGGTGCACTGAAAGGAACAGCTTCCGTCTGAGATGCATTGTTTTGGAAGGACAAATTTCCATCAGCAGACAGTAGTACTGACCATGGACAAATCACACAGATGACAGGGTCTGAAAAATGTTGAAGAAGATAATGGAGTTCTTAGCGTTGAAATCACTGCACTCAGAAAATATTGCTGGCGTCTCACATGCATAGCCAAACCCACCACTGAAGTTTCCTGGAGATGTACCCAGAAGTCAGTGGAATCATGTTCATTTATGCCTGGCTGATTTTGTCAGCTGGCATTCAGTCACAGACAGTGGATTCAGTATAGTCAACATGCTATAGTGTTCCAGTCCATTAAAAACTAGTTGGTAATAAA
This sequence comes from Fulmarus glacialis, assembly GCF_000690835.1. Classification (NCBI taxonomy): domain Eukaryota; kingdom Metazoa; phylum Chordata; class Aves; order Procellariiformes; family Procellariidae; genus Fulmarus; species Fulmarus glacialis. The sequence continues at coordinate 22,151 of NW_009211770.1, read as the reverse complement.
AGTTCACCCCTCCGGCTGTAGCAGAAGTAAGACATCACTTGTTTTCAGTATTTTGTATTTTGATTTCGGTGTCCTGGTTTCGGCTGGGATAGAGTTAATTTTCTTCCTAGTAGCTGGTATAGTGCTGTGTTTTGGATTTAGTAGGAGAATAATGTTGATAACACACCGATGTTTTAGTTGTTGCTAAGTAGTGCTAACATAGTCAAGGACTTCTCACCTTCCCATGCTCTGCCAGGTGCACAAGAAGCCGGGAGGGGGCACAGCCAGGACAGCTGACCCAAACTGGCCAAAGGGGTATTCCATACCATATGACATCATGCTCAGTATATAAGCTGCGGGGAGTTGGCCGGGGGGCAGTGACCACTGCTCAGGGACAGGCTGGGCATCGATCGGTGGGTGGTAAGCAACTGCATTGTCCATCACTTGCTTTTATTATTATTATTACTACTACTGTTTTACTTTATTTCAATTATTAAACTGTTCTTATCTCAACCCACGAGTTTTCTTACTTCTACTCTTCTGATTCTCTACCCCATCCCACCGGAGCGAGCAGCTGTGTGGTGTTTAGTTGCTGGCTAGGGTTAAACCATGCCAGATTGTACATGCTCATGAGGTAAGAACACATCTCATCCATTCTCCCCTCAAAAGGAATATCCATTGTCATAAACAGTTCTCAAAATGTGACAGGTTGCTCAGCTGTGCTCTCTCGTACAGCTGGCCTGCTTGGCAAGCATCCATCAGACTTGCCTAGCCATTATAATAAGTCACATTATTATCATCAAAGATAAAAGTCTCTTACTAGCTGAGTGAGGAGCCATGTGGATTTGCCTGTCCTCCTCTATCAGTACATGAAGGACATGATTCTAGCTGGCACTGCACTTTCTATGTGTGTATGTTATTTAGACTTTAGGAAGGACTCTTCTGTCCTGTTCCACCGTGTATAGTTGTGCTTAGACGAATTAATATCTGATGTGTAATTTGGAAAAAAAAACCAACCCTGTGTGAAGATCTCTTATGTTGGTAGAGCAGTCTGCATGTAATCCCAGCAGCACTGAAAGATTTGTCATTTTTATTAGCAATATGCTGTTATTGCCATTAGTGCTTTTTGTCTCAAAAAAAAACCCAACCCAACCCTCAAAAGAGCTAAAATAACGTAAGAAGGAATTTCCAAGAGTAAGAACTATGAGAAGATACTTTTCACCTCACCTTTGTGAAGGTCCTCCAGAAACTGCACTGTGGCCAGGTACAAGAGTGCCCATATTTCTTCTTCTTCCAAAGGGCTTCCTTTTGCCCACAGGACCTCGGCCAGTGTCACACAGGAACTGCTCATGCCTCCTGCAATAGAAACCAGATTTTGGACACACTAAAGTAGACTGACTTGCTCAAAGCAACCGTACCGTTCTCTCACAAAAGAAATATTTTGTGAACTACCCTGCTGCTTTGTTCACAAAAGGTAGGTATCGTTCATCCCTACCTTAATCTGAGTAAGAGTAAGTAAAGGGGACTGAACTAAGTGAATTCCTGTAATTTTTCTGAGCTCTTCTAGTCATCATTTGAAACCAATCGGATTCTGTGGGGCAAATAGTTTTTACTCGGAAAATCCTTCATGAATACGTGCTGTTCAGACTTTGTGAGTGGTTATCTGAATGATAGGGCATTGATTTTGCTGCTTAATTGGATGCTCTTGTCTATAAAAACATGACAGAGTTAATCTAAGAGAAAAAAAATGGCAAAGCGAAAGAGATGCACTGTAACATGAAAGGTTTGTAAACACAGTCCAACAGAGCAATTGAGTTTCATTCATTGCTCAACAGATTGATCAGTAAAAGCTTGTAGACTCTTACTGAATTCATTGATGAGAGATTTTCTTGGTCAGACACCTGAGACTCAGAACTTGCAGTTCGTCCATACCAATATACGTAGGAACTTGCTTTGTTTCCCTAAACCAAATTAAAAGATGATTCCCTCTGTGAGCTGCTGAATAGCAGTTTAGTGGCTCCCAGCACACTGTCCTGTCTGACGGGTACATAAGACCTGCATACTGCAGAAGAATGTTGGTCCACACACTCTCCCTGTTTTGTCTCAGCTGCAATGCAGCATCAGATCATTTAGAGAAAGGTCTCTTGTAGTAAATCATAATTTAATGTCTTACCTATTGGAAAAGTATTTTCCTAATCCAACTAGAAACTGACTTGTGACTTGAAGTATCAAGACTTCTTTTCCTCCAAATGTTTTATCATACTAAATATTGTCAAAGAAGATTTTGTTCTTCATAAATAGGTCTCGTTTTTCCATTCCACCGGTTTTACATTTCTGTAATTTACTAATCTAGGCAGAGCTGCTCTAGATCTACACATCTGTAAGGAAAACTGAATCCAAGCTTAAAATCTGCTGAAAATTTTTGAACTTAATTTACGCTTTTGCTGTTACTATCATGTAACAGTGAGCTTCATAGGTTTGTTGTATGCTGTGTAAATAGAGGCATAATGAGAAAAGTTGGAAGTGATCCATTTATTGCTTTGAAGTTTTGACATTGTCTGTAGACCACCAAGTGAGGACACTAGAGCCTAGGATGCTATTGTCACGTACAGGATTATAAATGCCACTGTAAAATGACTTCACTTACAGCCTGAAAACAGTCTTCCCCCCTAACCATTTCTTCACCCTCTGTACACAGCCCACTTACTGCTACCATTTGCTCTCTGCCTGCAACAGAATTTACTGTGTCTTACAGCTTTTTTCTTTGCCAGCTTCCCGTTTATTATGCAGTCTTAAAGGGGTCACTGCAAGAGCATTACGATGTTCTGCAGGACCAACTTGTTGCTAATTAACAGACTACTCAGACTTTGATTCATGGGGTCTTGTCCTGGCTCACTAGCTTCCAAACAAGGAATCACAACGTTCCTTGCTGCAGTCACTACAGGATTATGGACCAACCTAGTGACATTTTAAACAGAACCAGAGTTCTAATTTTAGTCTCTGTAGCTTCAAAGGATAGAAAAGCTTCTTAAGAACCTAACCTTAATTAGAAGAGACAGACAAATCTTCTTAATCTAAGCCATCACCATTTCTCTTAATAATAAATTACTGTGATAGCGTTTCACTTAACCCTGTGGTACTGGGACTAAGCAATCAATTCATGTCCCCAGAGCTAGAATCTCCATATGGGTAATCCACCAGACTGTACTTAGTGCTGTTTTATTTGAGACTGTGCTGGGGGAAGGAGCACAGCATCCTCTGTTTCAGATAGAAGTGCTTATACGAAGTGATTTCAATGCCGATATTTCTAACTAGCTTAAGTTACTTAATAAGCAACTATTCAGAGTGCAGGCGTTACAGCTTCGTAGAGCCAAAGTGAAATCAGCAGTTACACCAGAGCTGCTTAACTTTTGTAGTGAATGTTTTTTCTAAGAATAAAAGTAATGTCTCGGATCAGTTCTAAGTATGAATTAAATGAATTCTGCTAGCAATGATGTGCAAACTTCTTCCAAAGATTATTAGATTGTATGGACATGGAAATCATAATCTCTTTAAAGTGTAGTAAATTATTGCTTTAATGCAATGTAGAGTTAAGTGATGTGTTATTTTACAAGCAAATTGGCAATTGATTTTTAAACACTCTCAGAATGCCCTGTAATTTTGGGCTGTATTTTTGACTTGGTTTTCAAGACCAGCATGATGTGATATTTGACAAAAATATAACTGTGTAAGTGCTTGGGGAAAAAAATACATTTAATTTCCTTTTATAGCCAGGCTATGTTATGTATATGATATGAGACTAAAAGTGATATAAAGATATTGTTATCATTGTAGCACTGCACATGTTCAAGGTCCCTCAATTTAATAAAAGCTGTGATCCAGAACCAAACAATTCTGATCTTCAAACAAGCTACGACTGATAAGGCAAAGCAGACAAATTAGGGAGCAAGGAGGAAAAAGTTAATAATAACCTTGCAAAAAGGGACCTGATTGTTCGCAGTAACACTACACATCAGGAAATGATGCTAGATCTAGTTGAGCCTGCAGGGAAAAATCAGAGCAGCGTAATGTAATCACCCACTTTGGAGTTTGGCCAGGATATAGAGGTTAACATTTTTGTGCCTGCAAAAAGTAGCAAAGGGCTTTCAGTGCCAATTCGTGCTCTGAGGTCAAAGGCAAATCTTCTGCTGACTTCTATGGAAAAAGGTAGTGCCATCCAAATAGGCAAATCAGCCTGAAATATCCTCCCCATTCTAATCTTTGCAACACATTCATTCATTACGTGGACTGTCTCAAGTCAAGAGATTTTCCCCTGGAAGAATTTAATCTAGTCTTCTTGCATAGATATGAAAGGTACACTGAGGTGAGGCTAACCCATCATCACAAACATCCACCTATTTATCACATTTCTTTCTAAATTATTTTATTCTATTTTGGTACATTTTGTTTTATCATATGTGCAACCTTTCGTCCAAACAGTCATTGAAATCTAGGGTCAATGAAAGAAATGGAACTGATTATAAAAGATAATGAACTACAGCTTTGCATCTGAATTTAACACTTAATAACAATCACACATTAGAAATTTCATATGCCAGGGTCACTTTATGTGCAATTTGGCTTTATTAGATTCGGCAGTCTTATTTAGTAAAAGGTAAGGGAGCAACTTGGCTTTTGTCAACCTTCATCTTTGCTTTTGCTGCTTTGTTGACTGTATAAAGACAACAA
>NW_009211770.1:0-17430 GCF_000690835.1 Fulmarus glacialis | reverse complement strand
GGGAAACTGACTTTCCCTTATTAAACACAGTCATGTGAATTAAACATCCTCAAGAGGAATGGGGCATCTGGATTCCTAACTAAATTACAGCCCTTTTCATGCAAGCCTATCAGAGGGAGTTTACTGGGGAGTTGGTTCAGCTGTAGAATCAGTTTCTATAGCATGAAAGTCTTAATCCATTACTTGAATGATGGTGAAAAAACAGACGAAAAAGGGAGATCATAGGACACAGTATTGAATAAAACAGTGAGGAAAAAGAAATCACGTTTAGGTTTTGAAAATATGGGGTCAAGTTTGTTTCTGGTCTGCTTTTAAAGGCATGAAGCAAGACCAGATTTCCCCCATTTGGGCATCCTGAAGAACAACTGGAAATGAGAACTTTGGCAAAAAGTTTGTGTATAAGCATAACAACAACAACAACAACAAAGGATTAACCTTGGGTAAAAACCAAGCATTCTGTGAACTGGAAAGGCTTCTGACAAACCAGAAATGCCTTTCAATTTTTACTGCCTGGAAGCTGTTCTTGCAGAGGCCTTGTCTTTCTTCTGACTGAACATCCAGTTCTGCTTCATTGCTCTATCTGTATATTGCAAAATACCTAGTGGGAAACTTAACCAGCTTTTCAATTGCTGAAGGCTGTAAACAGGCATAGATTTTGTAAACAGTTGTGTCTGAGAAAGGTATATTGCCTATTTATGGTTTGGACATAAATGCCCATCACAGCCCCTCTACTAGAGGTAACTAATTGATTTTGACGTGAGTGAGCCAGAGAGAGGCCACATAAGTAGGTCCTTCGACAGATCTGAGAGGTTGCTAACCTCAGCCGCTAACCACACTGAGAGTATGAATGTAGGCTTGTACTGACAGGCAAGTGAGAAGGGGGTTGGAGTGTAACCTCTTCCATTTGCACCACTATATCCAGAAAAACTCCTAACGGTATGTGTAAGCTGGTGTAAACCCACTGCACACAAAGACACATGAAGTTGGCTAATACTGATTTTGCTTAATTTAACCACTACACTGTGTGGATGTATCTGAATCTCCATCATTCACTTTTAAGGGCAACTTTAGAGACCAGGAATTGTTTCTTCTAGTGCTGCATTGAAGGACACACCAATAAAACTACACACAAGTTTATAAAAAGATGCTCTTCAGCCAACTTTCTCTAGATACAGTGTTTTTCTTAGCCTTCTATCCCTTTCAGCTGTTGTACTCCAAATTCTTATCTATGTCTAGCAGTCCCCTTTAGGCCTCAGTGCTGCCTGATAGTCTAAACGCACCTCCTGTGCCAAGGACCAAACCCAAGGGGACCTGATCTTGCTTTAGTATAGCCAAAGGCAAAACTTCTTGTTATCAGTGGCAGCAAGATAAGTGGGGGGAAAAAAACTTTTTGGAAGAAGGGACTTAGCTAGAGTACCTGAGGTGTTATTCTGCAAAATGTTGAGCAATCTGCTTTCAAATCTAAGCTGATCAAATGCCAGGAAAGATGGGAACTTGAAATGACATTTTCCTAGGGTGTTGGAGGGCTAATAGACTGATTTTAAGGGCTGAAAAGGGGTCCATAGCAGACAGATTAGCAAGACAGACTTGCTAATTCTTAAAGATCTTTTAGAATGAAAAGCTAGAAAAATGCATTTTTAGTCAGCATCCTTTTACTTGATGCTGGACAATGGGTTAATTAACGTATCAAGTAATGTAATTTCTGAACAGACCCAGGTGAGGACTTCGACCTAGATAAAATCAGTCTGTCTATCGTATCTCTTGATTTTCCTCTGTAGTTCCATCCCTCAAAGATTAGTAACTTACAATAACACATTGCTTTGAAGTGCCTTATGTGTAAAAGTAGCCCAGTGATGAATTTGTATCTTTACATCTTCATGACACAAGAGTTCAGAAACTTCATCAAAAGGGACTGAAAATTCATTGAAGACTAGAAGTAAATTAAAACACAAATAATACCTGACCAAGGGCAAGACAAATGCTTTTTTAATATCAAGTATTCCAAATACCCTAAGAAAAGTTCTTGCAGCCTATCTCAGGACTTGCTGTGCAGTAAATCAAACTTGGAATACAAAATTAGGGGGATAAACATAGGGCCAATATTAACATTTGGATTGAGATATAGTTTTGAAATCATCAGCGATAATTCCAAAGTAAATTTACAGAGTTTACAAACAGTCTGTCCCAAGCCTAGCAGTACATTGATGTGACATGATGAAGGCAGAGAACTTTCTGTAGGTGGAGGAGGAACGGATGCAGCTAGCATCAATCTCACTGCCTCTGACTTCCCTGAGTCATCGTGCCAGGGACAGCATTTGGCACAAACCTGAACCAGGGCCAGAATCACCTCTCTGCATTCTGTAGGAGGTATCTCCAGGAAGATGCTTAACTGATCTCCTTTATGCACTTAAATATTATATAGTTACAAATGTGAATGCAGAGACATTTTTGAAATTGAAAATTATCCTAATATGCACATAGATTAAATATTTGATGTACAGAATCATTTCAAATTGAAATGGGAAGATAGGGCTTGCTTTTTATAGAGGCACAAGATTATTGCATAGTACATACGTATTAAACTAATTTTGGGTCTCTACAGACAGTTTGGGATCAGTGAAATAATTCTGCCCCAGTCAAGAGTGTCTACACTTAAACACTCTTAAATGAACAATTTTCACATGAGGATCACAATCTTTTGTTGCATGTTGTTTGCTTCTTTAAAAAATATTCCAAACCCTGTAATTTGGAATACTGTATAGAGATTTTGAGAGGTGTTGGTCTCCAAAATAACTAGGACTAGGTAGTTAGGAGATACTGAAGAAGCCCTGAAAGCTGGGACCAAACTGTCTGTCAGTGAGAACCCTAAACCTGCTTTGTTTTGCATCTGATTCATAACAATCCACAAATCTGCAACATTCAATTGGCTACAGAGGAAAGAAAATGGTCACTTCAGTTTGTAATCGTGAGCTTTGGATAGGGTCTGATTGCATCTATTGTGTTGATGACAGTTCTGATTTAATACATCAGTTTTTTTTTTTTTTGAAGAACAGTACTCTTCCATAAGACAAATAAAGCTTATAAAAAATATGGTATAGAAATTATTTACTAAGAAACGACAACTAAATATATTGTTTTAATAGGCACTATTCATCTATAACATTTAAAATTGAAAACCCAAGTAAATTCTCAAACAGTAAATTCTCAAAATATATTAAAATGTAGTTAAAATTGAATTAAGGGAATGTTGTTGCTGTTACCAAACTAATGACTGTTACTGATAATCTTAGGGGAAATATGGGAAAAAACTGTATTGAAAATAGTTATAATATAATATCTTAATCATAACTGTGTGAATATTTTAGAGGAAAAAAAAGGAAAGAATCTGGGGAGATTAGATGCCCTCACTGTGTACTTTAGACTTTTTAAAATGTCTAAATTAAACTCTGAGCTTCTTGAGTATATAATGCATCTTAGGACCAATACACTAACCCTTTAATATATTTAAAGTCAGTTATTGATACATCCTGTCATTCATGACAACGTGTTTTTTACTTGGAAATATAAGCATATTAACTGGATAAAAAGCTGGATAATTATTAATTACTTTGCTTAAGTACAAACTACGATATTTTAATGCTGTTTGTCCATAAAATACCAATAAATTTTAGCTACGTGAAAAGTTGGAAGAAACTGAAAAGAGCACATTTTTTGAAAGATCTAGTTTAAAATTAATTTAAATCATAACCTGATTTATTCACATATATTGCATATACAAATTTTATACTCTGACACATTGTACACTTGTTATTATAATTTTGGAGAGAATACCCTGTATTCCTCATACCAGAAAGATGAATCTCATTAAGTATGAAATTCAACTCTCTGAAATATGGGGTGGAAATTTATGGGTTTATAATTTGAACAAACACTTAAAATGATGTTAAAAAATTCTGTTCAAATAAAGTAGACAGACAGAGCCAAATCTGTAAACACTGACAAGTCAATAAGGGAGTTGCCTTGTTGCTAAAGCATGACTTTTCCTTAGAAAGATTATGCCACAGAATTATAGCTGTAACGATACAGCCTTCATTATATGATATTTTTTCACCCTCTAATGTAAATTTCTTTATTTTGTTTCCTTTCTAGAAACATGCACTTTAATCAGTAGGAGAATTAACCAGCCTATTGCAAAGTATTCAGCACTCAAGAGGGATAAAATTTCATTGCTGAAGAGAGCCAAATTTCATTGCTAGGAAGTCATAAACTTCTCATGGGTTGGGCCAGTCTTTAAAAAGTCTAATCTTTGAAGGAGAGAGTTGAAATCTGATTCCTGAAGCGTGGTTATGTGCCTCTCTGTAGTGAATTTCATGAGCTGAGTGGTAAGGGTGTTAAAAGATGTGGCTTTATTACAAGATCTATGGACATTGTTCCTCAAAGACACAAAATGTTATTGATGCTGAAAAAAAATGTAGAAGAACTCAGCATCCTACAGAATCAGACTTACAAGGCCAAATTCCAATTTCCTCTTCACTTCAAAGGGAACCTACCTGTGAATTTCAGAGGAGAATATTACACTGTCTGCAGTCAGTTTTCAAATAGATATTCTTTCAGTAGAAATGTATAAAAACATCTCACTGGATAACTGCATTCAAAAGAAAGCGGTGCTATGTTTGTTCTTGCTAAGCTTATATGCCCTATCACCGCCACCCCAGCTGACGTCAAACCCCAAGGACCTCATAGAATATCTATCTATGATAGAGAGCTACTACCATTCTTTTATTTTTTTCACGCACCTTTCGTTAAAAGCTCATTCTACCAGAGAGCATATCAGACTGGTGGCCTAGAACTGTATCTAATACATCTAATACATAAACTACATTCTAGTGCTTCCAAGATTGAAGCTTCAAAGGCATGCTTCTGAGTGCTATGCATTTCTGCTGCAGTGCCAGAAATCATAGGACAGTAGAACTCAAGCACCATAGTAGTATTTCTCTTTTATTTTTATTGGCTTATGTCCTTTTTTAGGCATTATGTAATTCTCTCTGCAATGAAGCAGCCTCGTTCCAGACATAGGAACTGGGAATGAAGAGTCAAATTATGTGCTGATGCTGAGGTTAGAAGGTAGCACCACAACACATGTAAAAGAACCTGAGCGGGCTTTACTCTAGCTTCTTCACGTGCCAAAGAAAAATGAAGTTAAAGATGAAGAGCTAAGATTTTAGCCTACACTGTCCAGGCTTCCCAAAGTCTCTCCATAGCTTCTCAAGCAGCTAATCCTACTGTAGTCAATGCTGCTGTGGTTTGCCTATTGTTAATATGTTAAACAGGTGCTCTAAAGCTAGGTTTTGAGTCCTGAAAGTGTCACAGTAATATCTTTGTTTGCAGTAGAGAGATATCCAAAGCTTCTGATCGTGATTCTGATGCTGACTGGCTCTATCACCTGAGAAAGTCTCAGTGCCTTCTTTCAGCACGTCACTGATGGTGATGCGGTTTGCTATCATTAGTGATCCACTTCAGAGGTAGATAGTAAATTACCATTATTTGTATTCCTCTGGAGTTTCCATCTAAAAATTTCTAAATCAGTAATGTTTACAAAGTGTATGCCAAAACTTGCATAAAATAAGGCTGCTTTTATTTTATTAATAAATAATTTTCTTAATTGAGAGTCTTTAGTCCCAGGTTGTAATCACTAGAGACACGTCTTTCTGGTGTTTGGAGTTCAGTGCTGTTTCCTAAATAATAATACTCAGTATAAATCCATGAATCAATAACATATTTAAACATGTTTTCCAGAATCATGTGAACTGTGTTATACAAATAAAGACTTATCCCTGCCATAAAAGCAGTAACAATTTAGTGCCTTCTATTCCTTTGCCTTCAATAGAAAATAAAAATAGGCTGAGGTACTCTGAATTTTTATCAGTGAAATTCTGTCGTAGGTGAATGTTTCTAACTTCAGAAGAAGGCAGGAGGGACTGAGCATGGACATCCTGGACCACAGTCTGACCAACTCTATATTATCATTTTTCATACAAGCAAGCAGCCTTCTAATCAGAATTAGCTAATGACTTGAGAGAAATGAAACAAGCTTTAATGTAAAAAACCCCAGGGTAAATATTAGATGCTGCTGTACAAAGCCAAGAAGATGAATGTTTTAATAATTATTTAATTGATAATGAGATTAAGATGAATATGTAAGAACCTACCTGTACAAGTTGGACAGATGCTGCATCCAGAATAGTCTGAAATCTTCTATATTTTTGCCCAATACTGATTGTTTAGATCATTATAGTTGTAAATGTCACATTAAACATATTCAGGACTTGCTTGGACTTCTGTTTCTTGGTTTTTCTCTCTTTCTCTTTCTTTCTTTCCGTCTGTCTTCTCTCTTTCTTTCTCTCTCTCTCTTTCTTTCTCTTTCTTCCTTTCTCTCTTTCTACTGCTTTGTTTATATCTCGTAACTAAGCACTGTGTGGTCTGGCAAGTAGCTAAGCGAGTAAACAGTAAGGTTCCTTCTCTTGCTTGCAAGCCAAGCCTAGCAGTTCCTGGTTTGAAGTTGAGGGCAACGTCATGTCTGCTGAGGCTGTTTACACTCCTTCCTTTTCTTTTTTATTTTTTCTTTTTTTTTTTGGTAGTTCACCCGCCAGGTAATGAGAGTCAGCTTTTAGGAAGTGGCTCAATATAAATCTCTGGGTCCATCAACATGTAAGAACTCAATTGGATTACCTGACGCACACGGGAGTATTAGGTCTAAAGCCCTGTAGACTGATGTCACTTTCAGCCCCCTGCCAATCCAGAGAGAAGCAGTACACCAAAGCAGAGATTGATGGTCTAACGGGGCGAGTGTGTCTTTTATGAGCAGCAAAATCCTTCAGACTCAGTAAACAGTGCGGATAAGATTTTGATGGGTCTGTCTGGCAGAAAAAACAACTGAAAGAAGGGAATTTGATTGTTTTTTAAAATATATTGCTCAATCTAAAAAATTCTGGTTAATTATTGCAGGGTGCAGCTGTGCTCAGAGCAGGGCAAAGGGAGCTCATGGGATGCTGCAGGGCAACTGTGAGCTGGACATAAGAAAGTGAAGAAAAAAAAAACCTTAGCAAAACAAAAGAAAGTTCTATGGGACTTGTTCAATAAGCTCTCCACGTTAATTGTTCCTCCATTCTTCCCAGCTCTGTTTCTCTTCGCATTCTAATTTATTCTTTCTGTCTTCAAAACAGCTTTCTTACGGTTTGAGCTAAATAGAAGTCCCTCTGCCTCCAAAAAGTCTGAATTCATTGATGTACTTCCAAGTGTTAAAAAAAAAAACCAAACCCAACCCAGAAGAAATTATCAAAATGTATGTTATGTATTGCAATGGCAAATATTCACTTTTATGATAATGTTAGTATTCAGATAGAACAGGCAGCATTTTATTTTTAAAGAAGACCCTCAAAAATTGGATGACACAACAGAAAATACAGTATCATACAAAAGGTCAAAAGCTACAACAAGAAAATAGTCCTATCAGGCAACCATCTCTTTTGCTGTCCATGTCTATGGTAGACACAAGTCAAGATTATTTTACCATCAAAAGCTGAAATCATCATTACCCTACATCCTCATACTGTTTGATTTATCAGCTGACACTCAGCCATGTTCTTCTTTATGTCTTGTCCTTCCTTGGACTGTAAGTCTGTCTCCACTCCTGATGCTTGTCCTCCATAAGTGCTCTTCTGCAGAGTAGTTGGAGGATCCTTCACTTTCTCCCTCCAGCTTTGTATAAGCATTCCACAAAGCTGCATTTGTTTACTCTTTCTCCTTATAATTTGTCCCTGAGCAATGTGATTTGCAAATGTAATTTCAGCTATAGTCTTTATGCCAATGCCTCACAGATGTCTCCACTGTAGATTTCTCTCTTCATGTCCAAATGAAAACTTTGGATTTTCTCTCTTTGCCTAACTTCATGCAACTAGTCATTTAAGTTCAACATGGCCAAAACCAATCCCTCTTACTTCCATATTTCTCACTCCTTTCTCCTTTCTTAGTCACTGTGAATGATGCCACTGTTATCCCTGGCCCATACCCTGGATTTCACATTCAGTTTGGTCTTCTTCCTAGGTCAACACTTCCACTGTATCTAGATCTTGACATGTGCTTTTGAATAAAATTTACAAGCTATGGTCTTCTTTATCTATCTTTAAACAAAATTTATTCAGGCTTTCATCATCTCAATTGCTGCAACTCCCTCTTTTCTGACACTGACAAATCCAATATTGCCTTACCCAAAACGTTACTGAAAACATCCATTTTACTGAATTCTTACACTTGGCACATCACCCATCTTTTTGTATCCCTTCTCTTGCCCCTTTTCTTTATAGCAGCAAAATGAATCTATTTTTTTCTAAATTTGGTCTTGGTCCAGAAGTCATAAATCTGATCTGAAGGGCAGTCTGCCAGGAATGCAGGCAGGAGTAAAACTAGGTAGAAAAGTCTCACATCTGAGATGTCTCAAACAGAACATTTTGGAATTGGCAAACCAACGTTCACTGATAAATCTTACCAACAGTGCAATAAAGACTATTTGTTGACCCTTTTCCTGTGGTCACTGGGACTGATACTGCTCTTCATTTTTTGGATTCACAGATCCAAATACCAACAGTTCAGCAAAAGGCTGTTGATGATAAAAAGAAACTCTGAGCATTGATGCACCTCGGGATGTATTCAGCCTGATTGTCCTAGTCATACTAGCAGGAGAAAAGCAACACAGAAGTTTGTGGCTGTTCCTTCCCCAGGTAATGAGTGGGGAGGAGATAGGAAGTTATTTACAGTGGTGCATTTGTAGCTACCAGATTTGTTTTAAGTAGATGTGTGTATAATGCTGTTTGTGGGGTTAATAAGGCGTGTGGCTTGTTGAGTCGTTTTGCTAGAAATAATGTGTTGCGTGAATATGCTCCCATTAAATCAGGTAGAAATGTTCATTTGATTAACTAATCAAAGTTCCTAAATACTTTATGCTTCATTGCTTTAAGAAAAGACTCAATCATTCTTCTTATGAAAACATGGGCCCAATGCAAAGCTGTGGTAGTTCTATTGGCATAAGCAACGGTTCCAGATTTGTGAAATCAAATTCTCACCCATGGTTTCTTCTCTATTCTAAATAGTCATTGAAAACAGCCATTTTAGAAAATTATTGACATCATATTGGTCTGAACCAAGGTAGTATTTCAGACTCATAAACTCAAAACAGACAGTATGAGAGCTTCAGTTGCATTCATTCTATTCACCTATTGTATTCTTACTGCATACAGATGACATGTATGTAATTGTGGCAAAGTTTATGTAACTAGATCACTATGAAAGAAGGTTAACAAGATGAAAGACTATTTATCCCAGTGAAGGAACTGCTGGATGGAGGCTTAGGATCTCCCTTATGTTCTGTCCAGCTTTCTGAGAACTGGCAAGGGTTAGAATCCAATTATTCTCTGACATTAATGCCTTTTCATCCCACAGAAGCTGAAGTGTGGGAAGGTCTTACAGTTTACATAAAGGTGAGGATTATTATTTACTTCTCAGCTGATGGTGGTACAAGCAGTCAAAACTACAACCATGGGTCAGGTGTGGGGCTTCTGTTAAACAGAGAAGACTCACAGTGCTTCTGTTAAGTTTTAACAGTTTTTAGTTCAGAGTCCTATGGAGTGGATCATAAACCGCTTGAGCTGTCAGAGCTAAATGGAGATCACTTCAGCTTTCAGAACAATCAAGGAATCTCCCTTTTTGTTTTAAGTCTGCTCAAGTCATAACAGGACCTAACCACTTCTTCTGATAGTGAACTTCCATGCATCATCCCTATGCCGAGTATACATACAAATTAATGTTTTATTTCCATAATGGTTTCTAAGCAGATTGGAATTGGTCCAGTCGTCTATATTTAGCTTAGCAAAGTAATACAGGGATGTGAGTCTATGCTCCTGTTCTGATCTTTGCTGTCAGGGGTATTTCACAGCAGTATCTTCATGGGAATCAGGTCTGATTTGTGTAGCCCTGATCTCAGTTTTGAAGATAAAGAGAAGAGGCCAACATGTAAGTAAGGTACAAAGAAAGGATCTATGTAAGGAAATTAATTTCAAATTAATAGCTGAACAAACATATCTGAACAGCCTGTTTCCCTTTAAGAAAGAATTCCTAAGTTAGTTAAAAAAACCCACTAAACTGAGAGTGGAGGTGTTTTGGGGTTTGTTTTTGTGTTTGAAGGGGACAGGAAGGCAGCATAACTCTTACCTGCCAGTGGTGACAGTAACCGTTCTTCCTTAAGAACAATAGTTGGCAAAGGCTGGATCAAACCCTGGGAGTTTCTAAATCTTTGGAAAGTTCTATGAATGGATGAGACCAAATTAAAATATCACTTTTAATACAATCTGTTTAATTTGCTTTTGCTTCTTACACTGCTTCTGACATGTGATGTGAGGCAATAAAACGTGATTGGTCAAGTAGCTCATGTTTGTGATACCTGATTGCAGCTCTGCTGATCCCATAAGTAATTCAATGAGAGGCAGTATTCCTATGATACATCCTCCAATGCATCTTTCTAGGATACAAGAAGAAAGGGTGTGAAGCAAGTAGTTCATGAGATAAAGTACAAACTGGCACTGTTTAATACCAAATGCTCTCAGACTGTAATGGAGTTACTTGCTAAATAAGAACTGTAAGTTCGGGCCATTAATCTGAGGAAAGAAAGGGTGAAACTTCTTTAAAGGTTTCTGGAATATAGTGATGGAATTCCATGTGTACACTCCATGTATAGTTTCATTAAAAATAGCCATTTTACCCAGCAATGACATGGATGCTCGTCATGAAGAAAAAAAATCTCTTTTCTCTCTTGGAAAAGAGATTTTATATTTGGTTTGCTCTTTGCCACCACAATGAAACCTGCATACATTCAGATATACTTGTGTATATCAGATTAACACTTTACTTATAGAGTGAAAATAATTTTTCTCTACAATAGCTGAAGAGATCAAAATATATCTTCATTTGAAAATCCTAAAATGAGTGTACATAAGTGGTCACAGGTTAGTATTCCACAATGCAGGGATGTGTGCAGGCATGAAACCAGCACAAAGAGGTACAGTTTCACCCAAGGGTAATCATTTGCTATTGCAGTTATCCTCCTTATTCTGCCTAGTGTAGTTTGCTTAGTGCTAAGTCATGGTATTGTGCAGTATAGGCATAACACACACTATTAATTATCTTCAAAATGCTTTGGTTAGTTCATAATAAAATACCAAGTCAAAAGAGATAAAGCTAAGTTGTCTATATTCCTCTACCTGCCATTTAGCTCACAGTCCCCACATTTAGTTGTTTTTCAAAACTACATTCAGAAGTTAGTAGGTTTTGTATTGGGATCATTATATGGAATGCTAGATTCAACTAGCATTTAGACAGGATGTCAGAGAATTGGTGTTGACCAATTTCATTTGAAATGCAGTCATTTTCTAGTTCTTTTCAGAGATAATGTATGACACTTTAACACGGGAGAGGTGTTAGTGTTTAGGAGTTGAAATTAAAGAACTCTGACAAGAATTGGTGCACTCCTGATAAGTCTTTTTTTTTAACCAGAAAAGTGCATTGAGCAAGTTCAGGGCTGAAGAACATTGAATGCTGGTTGGAGAAAACGTAAATGAAGGTTTGCCTTCAGTATCCCCTGAGTTCAGCACCAGAGTCGTCAGTGGTGGTGTTCAGTGTAAGGTCACTAAATTTTGGTCAACTCTGGATGATCCCATGAAGCAGAAACCATGAACAGAGGATGGCACAGGGCCTTTTCCAACTATGATCACCTTATAATGACATGAGAGAAACAGCTGATATAAAAGTCCCTATAGCCTTGTTCTGAATCCTGGAAATGCCTTTTGCTCTGCAATTATTCTTAGAAAGCCAAATACAAAGTCTTCATTAATAAAGGTGCAGGAAGGGAGATCAGGCATGTCAGTATGTAATTTAGAAAGACATGAGTGGGGTACAGATATAAATTAGAAGTATGTTTGGCAGACTGCTGAACTAAACCCCACAGCTAAAAAGCTGCACACAATTACAATCAATCTTTTCCCAGTAAAGAAACCACAACAACTTGGTTGTGACTTAGGTAGAATATATTGCCACAATCCAGCCCAGTGAACCCACTGTCTAATGTTGTCCTCAGATAATGCCAAACCCCAAGAACTTTTCCTAAATTTGCCCATGCAAAATTTCAGTTGACTAGCAGTATAAATAAAGAACACCCTATGCTGTGTTAATACCAGTGTATAGAAATATGAGGCATGTGGTACCATAAACACTGTTTTCTAATAGTTAAATTACACTTCTCTCCGCAAACAATTTCCAGTTGGCTGGGTATGTCTAATGATTGCACATACTTTGCTGCCTGTTTACTCGGTATGCCTATTAATGTAAATTGGCTGTACATGGAATTATGGCAACTCAGAAAGAACTTTGCAGGATCAGCAAAGAAGGCGTTAATGGCATTAATGAAATTTTAGAGAATACAGTTTCTTGACTAGACATACAGAAATGTCGTTTTTACTGAGCTTCAGTATCCCTTATGCCATGAACGTGGCCCTACCTTCATGTTCACATTTATAACCTGTCGCATGGTGCCCCACGGTGGCTGCTTGCCTTCTGTTACATTTGCTCAAGCCAGCAAGTGCTCAGTTCATTTTGGGCGCTAATAAAAAAAAAAATGTTTACCCCGGTTCATGATTATTTGCTGATAGCCAGAATTCAAGTGTAAAACAACATTTGGCAACTACTGACTGTTTCAAGTTCCATTCGAAGAGGGAATACAGGTCCCTCCAGCTAGTTACTTGAAGTTGAATTGATACTACTTTTCAAGACATAATTGAATAAAAAATCTAGCTGTTACAATGTTTCTTTTAATAGGTTATTTTTTATCTATTTCACTATTAAAATGAAACACTTTAACATCAGCTGTATTTATCAACAATTAGAGTGTGTGATTCTTGGTTCATTTTTCTTTGTACACTTTTTTAGGCTGTAAAATGTCAATTAATTTGGGTTTTGGTTGTAATTAGTTTCTAGCAAATTTCTATTTCACTTTCTTATGTGAAATGCAGCTTCTGTGCTACAACCAATGGTGAAAAAATGTTTAAGAAAAGATATTATTACCAAAATGCTTTGTTTATTTCATGTAAACATTTGTGTTATTTCTGGAATTTTCTAAAATGTTTCAAAGTCTGGATTTTCTTTCCACATATATCTCCATTAGCAAACAATATTTATCAACCTGTTTTCATAAGAGGACACGGATATTGATCCTGGCTGTGACTTATCAAGCCTTAGTGTGGAAAAACTGGGCCCCCTGAGTACCCACAATTCCTGTTGATGTCTTCTTGATGAAATAATTAGTGAGGTGAGGGGAGGGTTTTTAATTTCCAGAAGGCGGCTTTCACTGCTGCAAGGTACCCAGGTGCCTATGTGATGATGATACATAAACGTCTAAAATAAATAAGTGATAGAATTACAGTAGCTGCATGTTCGCACAGGTGGCTCAGCCTGAGAAGTCCCACGAAATTCAATTTTTGGCAATGCAATCTATTGGCAATTGCTTAAGAAAAGACAGGTTGATGGTCCATTCTTGCAAAGAAATATTTTAAAATCCATAACTAAAAAGATTTTTAAAAAATCAGTACACGCAGTTCTTTGTCTAAATGTTGATATCTTGTAGTTATAACACATGCCTAGAATACCTTGTTTCTATTTTCAGCTGGTCTAAAAATGACTGTAGGCATTTTAGGCAATCAGATACTTACTTGAAAAACAGCGACTGTGGTTTAAGCAGTTACCACCTTGTATCTGTTCACTACAGTCCCACGCAACTGAAGCGTATTGAGTTACTATGTGTATTATGCTAATCCATTTTCATGCAAAAATAAATCATTATTCTATGGACGTCGTGTGGGCAAAAATGACTGTTCCATATATCTTTGGGCCTGATATTTTATGTTATAGTTTCTAACTTTTGACATTTTGATTTCTGTACATCAAAATTTGGGTCAGATACTCAGATCCATTGCCTTGACTCCAAAGATTTCAGCCTGAATTGTTTGCTTTGCAGTTTATAAACATCAATATGTTAAAACTGTGTTTACTCCCAAGAGTGTGGTAATTGATAAGAACTTAATGAAAATATTAAAAAATGGCAAAACTACATTTTTAATGTAATTTCATGACTGCTGAATCCAGACATTTTAATATGATGTTCGTAAACATACTTGTATACCAACGTATGGGAGTGAGAAAGCTTGCAGTGTTTTGATGTAATTCAGATTTTACTGGCACTTTTTTAATCAAAATATTTATTAAACACTGAACAACTGCTTATTTTAAAGCAGCAGTCCAAATCCAAGACTAATGTTACATGGACACCGAAACTGAGGAGGTAAGAGAATGATTAACAATTACATGTAAGCAGAGGATGATTTTCATGCTCCAGATTGTTCATTAACTTAAATTTGGAGTTTCTATTATTAAAAAAACTTCTCCTTACATGTGAAATTTCATGTTTATTTTGAAAAGGAAAATTCAAGTTCTGAGGTTGGTGATTCCTGTTATTTTGCCAAACAGACCCTTATCAGCTTTCAGACTTTCTCATGGGCCACCATGCACCTTTATTGTCCAACCTGTCACCGAAAATCCTGTCAAGTTACATCGTTCTGTGGCCTCAGCAGGGCACACTCTGAGAGCCCTCGCTGCAAAGACTTCGGGCCCTGCCAAGTAGCCACGCTTCCTTGTGTAGTCTTCTCTCTTTATGTTGTTCTGCAAAACTTTTTTTCCCCTTCTGCTACTGATCCTCTAGGAACAGATATGAATCTCCCGTATGCTTGCCTGTACGTTCTGTTGTAACGCATCCATACTCTTGCTCTCTATTGTAGCCTTCTAATCTGTTAAGAGGTTCAGAGAAAAATGCTGGTTTTGTTGAATTCCATTGCAAAATACTTGTTTACTTTCATGGATATCAGGACTTTAGTGTTGTCTTTTCTTGGATATCAGTCAGGACAATCCAGAAAACAGTCTCCACCCAGACATACGCAATATATGAGTATAGCTATTATGCTTGTAAGAAAATACTTCTGGAAAGCAGTTTTGAAAACAATACTATAGTGATGCTCAATGACATTCTCTAAGTTTTATTTTCTTATATAGGGACTTGGTTTTGAAAAATTGATTATACACACAATCAAAGAAACCTTTGTCTTTACTTAGAGAGGTGTTATTCAATGTCTTGTAAATTTTGTGTAGTCTACAGGAACTTTACAGCCTATCAAATTATCTTTATTTTTTAAACCATTATACTGGTAAGTAGCAAATTTGCAGTATGAATTTTTTCTCTTCCTTTCACAGTTTTCCTTCATAAAATCTTTACATATTTTGGAGCCCCTATTAAAATATATAATGCTCCTTCATCATGCTTTGCAACAACACCAATCTGATCTTCTTGTGTAGTTCCTGCATCATTATTTCTGTTGCTTATCAGGTCTACACGCAAGATGGCAATAGATGCTGATGGCATACAAGGTTGTGAGGATTGGTTTTAAAAAGACACTTAGAAATACATCTTTGTTTAAAAGCGTCAACTTTGTAAACTATAAAATCTTAATGAGAATTTGATTATTCCCTGAAAAAGAAATGTGACAAATCTGGATCCTAAGAAAACACCATTTTTTACTTTGAAGGGACTGTTGTCCTTCTTTGCTTGCAAATCTCAATGCAGTCTTACCTCAAATGGGATGATCAGGAACAATAACTCTCCCGAAAAGATTAGAAGTAACATCAATGATCTGTAAGGTGACAGGTCTTGTTGCAAATGACTGAACTGGCTGAACATGATGTCACCCCACCTGTTTCTTGCTGTGCAGAGGAGACCGGAAGTTAACACCTTAACCCTGGAGGTCTATTTGCCAATAGAAAGAAACATCTGAAGGTGCCATGACCTGCATCAGACAAAATCAGCAGGGCTAGTTTAATCTGCTGGTGAAGATGAATATGATCTACCCAGATTAAATTTTGCCTGCAGTGTATTTTGGGGATTCATATTGCCCCTTCTGCCAGCTGAGCTTTGCCTTTGGCATACATAAACATGGAAGGGAATGCAATGTCTGGCTGTGATCTAGCATACTGCAACAAGAAAAAGCCTCAAAGCTAAAACCTGACTAATTCAGTTCTGGGGCTGTCCCATGGAAATGATCAGAGGTGAGGTGGGAGGTGTGTCTTAGAAACACACTTAGAACCCAGTGGCATCTAAAGAGGACTGGGGATGGAGTCTGAGCAATAGTTTTATTTTGGTTTTTTGTGTATATATACAGAGGATATAAAGGAAGCATCATATATCTGTCTGTAGGGATCTGTAAAAGAACCACTTGTAACATATGGAGTGAAAATGGGCTTGATTAAATTAAGTGAGAATTTTAAGGGCAGAGTGTGCAGCGATCTCACTAAAATGGGCATGTGAGTAGTATACTGTCAGCTTTATGGAAGTGAAGCTTTTAACACCAAGATAGTGGGCAAAACTGGAATATTCTGAAGCACCACCTTTACTATGTAAAAATCCATGCTTATTACAGATGGATAAAAGCTGCTAGCAGCAACAATCTCAATATGATCTTTGGCATCTTCAAAAATGTGGCATAGGCCACTCAAATGTTTGACAATGAATTAAATGTGAAATGCCCATTTTTACAGCGCCCTGTGCCTAACTGGCAGATTTTATATATTTTTAAATACTGCTCATAAGGCCTTTTTTGTTCTATGTAGTAAAAATACACAAAGACTTGCTTCAACCATATTGACATGGCTTCAAGGCGCTGAGGGGCCTCCTTTCGTCTCTAAGCAGGGACATTCCTGGGAAAAAAAGAAAAAAAAAGAAGGAAAAAAAGGCGATCATATACCAAACAAAATATTGAAAAACCAAGGAGAGAGTACTCGTGTCAGGTGCCAAGAGCCAGAGGCAATGGTAATGCATAACTCAAAATCCCACAAAGAGGCACTGAAGATTTAGATGAAAAACAGCGCCAAAACAGATACAGAACAAGAAAACGTTACAACACTCCAGACACCCAATAATGAGATAAAGCGCTGCCATGCCAGGCATGCAACGGGAAGCCTGGAGCTGCCAAGGCCATAAAAGATGTCTAGGAGCAGCACAAAAACTGATGCCAGAGTGCGACTCTTGGGTGCCCAAGCACTGGTGGAGAGCATGAAGGCAAAGACCTGAAAAATGCAAATTTTTTATGAAGGCCCCAGCAGGAAGGGAGGCCTGGCTAAGGGGTGTAATTCAGGAAAGGAACTGCTCCAGGGGAAGGGGTGCGGAGGAGCCTGAGCGATGCCGGTGCCAAGCAGGGATGCACGGGCCCGCGGGCCCCCGGGGCCCCGCAG
>NW_009211769.1:413-2642 GCF_000690835.1 Fulmarus glacialis | reverse complement strand
CCCGCACGCCTCAGCCCCGGCTTTACACCTGCATGGGCACCCACTTTCACACCATTCCCTTCCTGCAAACACGGGAGCACAGGAACCCACGGGGACACCCAGCACGGGGGGCTCCACGGGGCTGCGAAGCCCCGGCAGAGGCCAAGGGCGGCCCCGAGCCCCCACAGCCCGTCGGGCAGGGCTGCAGGCAGGGGGCCGGCACGGCTCCCGCGGCGCGGTGCAGCCCCCAAACCATCCTGCAAGGTGGAGCAGCACCAGCCCAGCCCAAAGCGGGTGCTGGGGACGGGAAGCTATTTGGGACCAATTTGCCAACAGAAAGAGACTGAACTTGTCCAATAAACGGTATCAGCTCAGCCCTGCTACGTGCTCCTAGACACTAAACTGCTCAGGGGAGGGAAGCGCTTCACTTCTCAGCGGGTATTTCCATTTTAGCAGTTTTCAGCCCTGTCTCGGAGCCAGGCTGCTTGGGGGGAGGCCACGCACAGCCGTGACTCAGAGGACGGGTCCTGTGACCAGCGCTGCCCCAACCTTGGGCGACCTTGGGCCATGGGCTCCATCTCCCCCGTGCCTCCGTCTCCTCCAAAGTGGGGGTAACACTTTCTTCCTCTTATTTAAAACCCAGTCCTCAGCTATTGAGGCACACAAATCATTCTCAAAAACTTCAATACCCAGCACTGCAACAGCTTAGCCGCTCCCATCTTCTGCGGGAGAGAAAAAAAAAACTTTGAAGAAGCCAGAAAGGAGCAACATTTACAGGAAAGGCTTCACGGAACACACATCCACACCGTGCACCCACTGCAGCATCTTCCCGCAGACCTTGGGGGGGTCCCTGGCAGAACTGGCTGCCCTGCAGCATACCTCAGCCATAAAACTAAGTGAGCAAATGGACACAAACCCTCCCCATCCCACTAAATGCTTAAGACGTTTTGCTCCTGCTACCGACTGCTGCACGTCTTGCCCATGCGGGGCAAAGCCCATCTGCCAAGAGCTGGGGACCAGGCACGGCTGGGGTGGCAGAGGAGGGATCCGGGGCTTGGTGGGCTCTGCAAGGGGAGCTGCTTGCTCCGATGCAGTTGTTTCTGGGGCAAAACACATGCAGGTCAGGAGGAAGAACTGGTGGAGCACACTCGGGCACCCACGTCTCAGCCGTGAGATGAGCAGGGGCATCTCTATTCCAGAGCCCAGCGAGTACCTACACAAGAAAGTCTGATCCCCCTCCCCTAGCAGGAGGTTTTGGCTGCCATCGTTAATTCCTTGCAGGAAAAGCTCTTTCGAGGGCAGTATTTGCAACGTAGGTGTTACTGCCGAAGCACACTGCGGAGGTGTCGGCAGGCATTACAAATGGGCCCCGGGCTCCTCTCCCAGCTCCCCAGGGAGCTCAGGTGCCCTCTTAACCAGTGACAAATTCATCCTGCCATCTCAATGTGCTAACTTAGGCAAGACCCACTTTCCTGCCTCTTAACGAGCTCCAGCTCGCACACCCCAGTAACAACTCAGCACCACGTTACTGCTCCTGAAAGCAGAGGGAGAGGCAGTTTTTTGGCTCGTGCCCTCAGAGAGGGTCTGTGCCCAGCCGGGCCGTGTGCCCTCTTAACCAGTGACAAATTCATCCTGCCATCTCAATGTGCTAACTTAGGCAAGACCCACTTTCCTGCCTCTTAACGAGCTCCAGCTCGCACACCCCAGTAACAACTCAGCACCACGTTACTGCTCCTGAAAGCAGAGGGAGAGGCAGTTTTTTGGCTCGTGCCCTCAGAGAGGGTCTGTGCCCAGCCGGGCCGTGGGGCACAGTGCATGTGCCTGGCACACACACGAGGCAGAGGGGGAAACCACCTCCTTCCCCATGGCTACAGCTGGGTAGGGAGCAGTGGTGTCCCAGTGTCCCGGCAGAGCAGCCGGAGCAGAGCCGGGGTCCTGAGTCAGGGCAGCCAGAACAACCCCCTGGCACGGAGCCTCTCCCTCTCCCCGCAGCCTCCGGGTGTGTTATGGGCACCCCAGCTTTGCAGCCCCGTTACAGCCCCCTGAGCAAACAACCCCAAGGGGCTGAATTTGTTACTCGGCCCCGAGCTGAGCCCGCACATGTCGGAGAAGCTCTTGCTTTGCAAAAGCCATCGGATGCCCAGGTCCAGCAAGGAAAGCTGGAGCAGCACCACACTGCCTAGGAAACCGCACTGAGCCAGGGCAGGGAGCAGACACGCTCCTGGGAGCATTCTGGGCTCCATCCCTGGA
>NW_009211769.1:0-248 GCF_000690835.1 Fulmarus glacialis | reverse complement strand
GGCTGCGGGGCGGGGCCCCCCGCTACGTCCCGATGCTGCTACAGGTCCCCGAGGGGACCTGCCCTGTCACCCCTTCAGGGGTCTCCTCCCTTTGGGGCTCCCCACGGGCTCAGAGACCCCAGCCGGGGCCCCGTGTGCCAGGGACACACAGCAAGGGGACAGCGGCGGAGCGGGACGGTGACCCAGGCCCCGGGTGGGTGCCACCAGGAAGGGGCTCACTGCACCCGGGCCATCCCGGAGACCACGTC
>NW_009211768.1:425-710 GCF_000690835.1 Fulmarus glacialis | reverse complement strand
CTATATCTATATCTATATCTATATCATCTGCCTATATCATCTATGTCGCTATAGCTATAGCTATATGCATATCCCTATCTGTACCATCTATATCTACTTCTACGACTACATTTATCTATATAATCTATATCTATATCATCAATGCCTATACCTATACGTGCATGTACATCTATCTATATCATCTATATCTATATCATCTCTACCTACATCATCTATACCTATACCTATAGCTATAGCTATCTATATGTTTCCATATACAAAGCCTAAGAGCAGCAGTGCATGCCC
>NW_009211768.1:0-202 GCF_000690835.1 Fulmarus glacialis | reverse complement strand
GCCCTGTCCCCTGCCCGGCTGTGCTGTGCCATGCCGACCTTCAGAAAAAGTCCCCGTGTCCCAGCGTGTCCTGGCACCGGCAATCGCATGGCGGCGGGGAGAGGGGAGGGAGGCTGCGGGTTTTGCACCCAGGAGCATTGATACCTGCGGGAGGCAGCGGGTGGTGGCCCCCCGATGGTGTTTGGTTGGAGGCTTTGAGGGT
>NW_009211767.1:328-7319 GCF_000690835.1 Fulmarus glacialis | reverse complement strand
GCGTCCCCCACATCCCGCCCGGTAATGCCCTCCCGGCTCGCGTTTCCTTCGGGAGCGGAGAGCCCGGGCGGAGTCCCTCCTCCGCCGATAACATCGAAGGAAAATATAACATGATAAAACAACAGCTCAGCTCGTAGAACTGGAATGCGATCTCCAGCTTTGATCGCAGTCTTAAGCCAATGCAACAATATTTTTTTTAACCTAAAAAGGACTTAATTGTTCAGTTTAGGAGCGATCATCCCTCACCCCCTTTCATGCTTACAAAGCCGCTGCTTGGTGACTCACTTGTCTTGTCTCATGGCTTTTCGGACTTGTTTGGTCCATTGTGCACCTGCTTTCAGCTCCCGCAAACTCACGCTCAGTGTTTCATTTCTTATTTTTAGTGACGTGGCCATGTTTTACTCCGCTCCTCTGCCTCCTGCCTTCCTCTCCCACAGGTGATGCACGTGGCAGCCCACGTTGTTGAGGGACAGTGGGGCAGAAAGTCCTGCTCCTCCCCACCGAGCATGGCTTCTTTGGTACTGGAGAAATCAGAACTTTCAGCCATTCCAGTCTTGAAACACTCATAAAGTCATACCCATGTAGCTAAAGGCAAATCCGCAAGGTGGAACCACTCCCCAGAATGAGCTTTGAGGAACATCCCTTGGGTCCTCGTGCAGCCCTGGGTGAGATGAGATCCAAGCTACCCTGAAGGTGCTGAGCAGGCAGGTGATGTTTCCAAAATCACTGCAGAGCCAAGGACCACAGTTTTGTTCTGCATGACTGGAGTTCACCTGCCCAGGTGAGGCCATCCCCAGACCACAGGCTGGGTCTGCAGGGAGCCTTGGAGATGAAAACCACTGTGTCAATGTAAAATACTATTACTACTTGCTCTGGCATGTAAGCAGAGAAAGCACTTGGGGCTGTAGGCATGAACGCTACCACAAATGGTTGGAAAATAAAGTTTCCTCTTCTCCATCCCCAGCTGTGTTTACACCAGAGGGATACTGTGCAACCTGGCAGCAGGGGATTAGCTACACCGCAGGCCTTCCCGCGGGGACGGGGACGGCTGGGCGCTCCTCCAGCCCTGCGCTGTCACACCCACGCTGCCGCCCCAGCAAGGTGACATGAAACAGCCCAGGGGAGCGAGCAGCCCTGAAGGTGGGGGCTGCAACCTGCTGCTAGGCATTGCTTAGTAAATGCAGAACACGCTGCCCACTCGTTGCTCCACAGGGAAACGTCACTGGCATCCCTTGTCACTCCTCCCCAGCTTTGCCATGAGAGCAGTGCTGGAATTTCTGCCCCAAAGCCAAGTAGGCATTGAGAAAACAGCAGTTTTTCAGCTCAAATCCCAAGGTCATTTGGGTATGTGCACTGCAGCGGAGCCCATGGGAAAAGCACAGGACTTGGCTGGGGAGGAAAGTTCATCAACATGTTCTGTTTTATTAAGTACCACCTTTCAGAGATGCCCTGACCGCATCTATACTGTAGAGATGAAAGCACATTAGCCACAGTTAACTGGCAAAAATATTCTTTACAAAATAGTGACTGGCAGGGGAAAGTAACTGTTAGCTGCCAAGCACAGTGCTAGCACTGCTCAGGGCTTTCAGGAGCCTGTGGGATGGAGCAGCGCTGTGCCGGGCCCACAGGAAACCAGTGGGAATGAGCAGCAGGTATTTTCTGCACTAAAACTTGTGATTTCTGCAGTCACCAAAAGGTAACATTGTTCTAGGCTCCCAAAGCTTTGCAAGCGCTGAATTTGGGTAAAACTCCCCTGGGTGTGCACAGACGGTCTCGGCAGAAATAAAATGCTTGAGTGTGCAAATTAGCAACTGGGTGTGAAACTGTCCCCGGGCAAGGTGAGCTCTGGCTTACATGGACCATTTCACCTCCACATCATGGGCTTTTTCAGCAGCCATTTGAAAAACATCCATTTTGCCTGGAGAATGTTCCACAGCATCACATGTCTGAGGTCTGACTTCTGCTTCAAAGCAGCTATAGCATAAATGGTTCCAGTCTGAATACATGATGCTGTCTAATGGTCTTCTGTGGGCACAGTCTTGCTCAATGTGTCATCTACACTGGGAGGACAGAGGTCACTTACAGCCTTTATTTGAGATTAAAAGAAATTACAAGGTAAAAATAGTATGTGTGTAATTTTCTGCTGGGGGAAGAGTTGTTAGCGAAGGTCAGAAAGAGGCAAATGGAGCTGAACCGGCCCCATTGACTGGGAATGGTGCAGTAAGGGTTTTTTGATGGGTTTTTTTCTGCTTAGCAAATACATGTGCGCTGCAGACTCAGCTCTTTCCAGGAGTGTCAACGCCAGGACCACGTAGCACATTCATTGCACACAACTGTGTTGCAGAGCCTTAGAAATAAGGCTTGGGGTTGGGCTGATTTTAATTGACTTGACCCTGATCCACTTTATCCACCTTTACCACTGGCTTAATCAGGTGGTTGCGACAACTGCTGTATTGTTGATATTAAATGAGTGTTTTCCAACAGAGAACACCACATCTCTCTGCAGCCAGAAGGCTCAAGAAGAACAAGAGTCTGTTATTTAATGGTGGATGGTGACTTCCCGCCTGGGAAGCCAGAGGGGCACGGACAGGGAGCTCTGTTCCACCCAAACCCTTGCTTGGACATTTGTGTCAGCTCAACACTTCAGGCCTTATTTGCTCTCCCTTCCATTTTGGTCATACCTTTAAGTCACGTGTAAAGACAACCAGCCAGCCCTGCGCTGGGCTCAGCTTCAAGGAACGGTGCTTTTGAAGTGGAGAAGAGACCAAACCCCTCTGTCCCTTCAGCACGACAGATGGTCCCCAGAGCCTCGCAGTTAGGAATAGAAAGCAAACCACAGCCTGGGGGGAAAACACGGTTATGAAGGGCCCCAGTGTGGTTTTGCTCACTCGGCTCACATCGCTGCCCCAAGTTCAGAGCCTCTCCTGACCTGTGCAAACAGGAGGAGGAGGCAGTCCCAGGCAGGAGGATGCACATCTGGGCAGCTGCAGGAGCACCAGCTCTGCTGCTTCCCCAGGGCTGCTGGAGTGAGGGATCGGTGCACACACCAATAGGGCTGGGAGATGCAAGAGGCACCCCAGGCTGCACTACCACGTGTGAAAGCCACCACAGGCTAGCAGGGAGGGTAAGAGGGACGGGACACATCTCATGCTTGGAGTGGTCTGGCCAAGCACGAGGCACCACATGAGGATGCTCTGGAGGAAGTGACTGCTCGTCTGCACAGCCTGCCCATGGCTCTGGTCTCTGCTGTTAATTGTTTATCTTTTGTATTTTTAGGAAAATCCCAGGCAGCAAAGTAGGGGTAAAATTAATGTTGGAAGATATTCCAATGCTTATTTTCCAGGTGTTATATTAAAACCTGCTCCCTTTCTCTTCCCCCACAGGTTAAGACCAGCTGTGTGTCAGGGTTTCTGATGCCCACAAACAACTTTCCAAAGATACTAAAAAGTGTGCTTATGCTGGGCTTAGGTTTTCAAGGAAAAAAGCACTTCTCTGTTTGGTTTTGGGGTTTTTTGGTTGGTGATTTTTTTTTTTTTTTTTTTTTTTACACCAGATACCAAAGAGTGTCACACTATAGCCCATTGTAAGTGGCTAAGAGTGGAAAAAGTGTTTAGATTCATTCTACCAGAAAGGGATTATAAATGCCGATGCCCTGTATAAACACAACATACTGCTATACTGGTTGTTTTTGCAAGAGTGGACGCTCTCAGCCCAAACATCCATTGCTTCTGCAAAATTTTTGTTTTTGAGACAAAGCCCTAACTTATCTCAGCATTTCCTATTTAATTTCTGCAGCTTCCCTGCAGGGCAGGGAAAACCTCTGCCCCGGGGTGAGCCATCACCAGTCCCCGTGCTGGAGTCGCTGGTGGGAACTCAGCTGCATCCTGCTTGGTTCCTGCTGGGGATCACGGGACCCTGCGGTCAATGGGAAAGGCAAAAACCCAGCTGAGGAGCCACCCTGCTCCCCGAAGGGATTTCATTTCCCCTCTGCTCTCAAAGGAGCTGGAAGCAGACCCGCCACTGGCCTCCAAAAGCAGAAGCAGCTCCTGCATTGCACCACAGTCCCAGGCAGGCTTTCCCCCATCAGCAGGGAGTGGGTGACGGGCTTTTCCTAAGGGTATTCATGCAACTGGAGCCCCGAGAGCATTAGGGCAACCACAGGGTGCCACCGAGCAGCTCCCTGGAGGGCTGATGGCTACCTGGGTACATCCGAGAGCTGCCGCTGGGCAGACCTCGCTGGGGGCTCCTGCCTGGCACTGCTCCCGAGGAAACCACAACCCTCACACCACTAAATGCAACACTAGCCTGAAAATAGAAAGACCTATTAACCTCCACAGTGGAAACCCCCACCCAAGACATACCCTAGGGTACAGATAAGGCTATCCTGTAAACGGGTTGCATTTTCCCATTTCGGGGCATTTTCGAGCAGCACAGAAATGCTGATGACAACATGCCCAGCACAGGTGCCCAGGCACACGGGCACATCCCAGGATGCAGCCACCGGCAGAGCCACGTGGGCTGCTACAAGCCTGCCGTGCTGATCCCCTAACCAGATTAAGACTGTAACACAGAGGGCCAATTCTCACTGAGCATCAGGCCATGCTAATATATTTCAACATATTCTGAACATCTCCTGGACCAGAAGAGATGCTTGAGTTGAGGATCAGGCTGCTCCAGGGCCCACCATGGTATAGCACAGCTTTAAAGTTGATACAGCAGAGAAGAGGCAGAGAAACATAGCGCTACTGCTTTGGGTTGTGAAAAAGAGGAGGGGTCTGGATCTGGCAGTGTTTCAGACCTGGAAATGCCGCTAAAGTACACCCTGGAAGCTGTGGGTTACCCAAGGATAAAGGCAGCCCCGCTCTCACCCAGCTCTTCAGATCACAGGGTGCAGATGGACCCGGTGCCCGCAGGCGAGAGGAGCACAGAGTGCCTGCCGCACAGGGCAGCTTCGCCTTGGCGGGAGCACCACCCTTCCCTCTGCCCTAGCCGCTTTGCCAGCCTGTTTCACAGTAGTAAAATCAAGTTCAACACCAAGGGTAATATCACCAGAAATGGAAGCAAGGTTCACATTGCCATGCCATAGACGTGAGGTGTAGACAGCTCGTCTCCTCCTGGGCCCTTGGGCTCTGGCTGCCCTTTGATCCCTCCTGTGGGTAAAGAGAAGGAGCAAATTCCACCCTGTGGAAAGATGTGGCCCTGTCCCTCCTGTACCAGCGCTGTCAAGAGAAGGAGCTGAGAAAAGTCTGAACCAGCTGCAGCAGCTAAAACAGAAACCTCACCAGGATGTGGTTAAGGCCAACATCATTATCAGCCACGATCATCCTGAGGAGGCCAAGAGATAAGGGGGTAGCTGGGTACAAGGCTTCGCTGGCCGAGCATGCTGGAAGAAACCCACCACCTTCACCACAATGGATGATGCCTCAGGCACTGGAGGAAGGCTTTGCTGCCACGGAATTACTGACCCTGATGCTACTTGCAGGACTGGAGCCTCCTTCCCACCAGTAGCTGGTTGGGATAATGAGAGGTCCCCCTGTCCTGCCCCACTGCCTGGGTCAGGAGACCCATGTGGGACAGGAGACCCTCCCGGTGCCTGTGCCCCGGGAGAGCCCAGCTCAAGCACACACCGGTCCCTCCCCGCCCTGGCCCCAATTTTCACAAAGGGAAACCCAGAAAGAAGAGTGGGATGTGAACCAGGCATGTTCCAGCAGGTCCCAGTGGGTCCCCACACCACACTGGTGCAGGTCCCAGTGCAGGCCCAGCAATAAGGAGGTGGGTTCATTGCCAGGGCACATTATTATGTTGTTCCTTAAATAAACACATCCCCTATCCAAGGCACTGGGTGTAACAGAGCTGGGACTCAGCACCGCAGCTCTGCTGCCCTGAGCAAAGTCTTTCAGGAGTGCTCAGAGGAGCCAAGGGGTGAGGCAGGGCAGAGCCATCCTCACCATTTTGCAGGAGGGGATTAGGCCCTTCTCACCCTGCTGAGGTCGCTGCCCTCTTTATAGACACCATGCACCAACAGAGACCAAGATTTGCACCCAGATTCAGCTCAGCCTGGCACAACGTGCTTCTTCTGAGGGTTTTTAGCACCATCTCAAAAGGCACAGCTCACCTGCAGATCAAAACCTCTGTAGGAGCAGCAGTATGGTGTCCAGGCTGGGGCTGGAACATGATCCCAGTGCCCCACTCAAACTTACCTGACCTCTCCTGCAGAGCTGGACTAGCCCTTCTGGGCTTGGCTCAGAGCATCCTGAGCCAGCGGTGCAGCCCGGCGCGCTGGGACCTGCCAGGGAGGAGCGGAGGGAAGCGTGCCAAGCCCCATCCAGAACGACTCCCCCATGCACTTCTCTCGAGGAAATGCGGCACCGAGTGGGCTGCCCTGCTCTTGCGATGGGGTCATTGAGCAGAGCAACACAGATACAGCTCCAGAGGCTAAGTGTAAGCCCAGCTGTGGACAGTTAACACATGTCTCTATTCAAATCCACTTTTTGAATGAGGACCAGGAGACACATGGGCTGACACGTCCGATTTTATCTCTGCAAGGCAGGGCCCAGGGAGCCAAGACTTGTGCGGTTTTACACGTATGCAGAGCTCTGCAGCCCCAAACCCATGGTGCTTCCTCAGCTGCATTATCCAGGGCTGTGTTGGGAGCAGATTTCCATCCTCACAGGCCACTCCAGCCGTGAAGGAGCTAGATCAGGTTTCACACCCTGTCCCATGGCCAAGTACTGTCTAAAAGTTGCAGAGTCACTGCATCGGGGCAGAGTCACAAGGATCCCAAATGAAACGCCTGGTTGGGGTGGTGTACACACACCTGGCAGCTGTGACCAGCGGGAACAAGCTTCTCCAGCCCCAGAGGAGACTCTGCGTCCTCGGGGTTTAGCTGCACGTGTTGCACTGGGGGGGCATAAGCTGCACATGTTGCACTGGGAGCCCCCAGCATAAGCCAGGTAATTAGATTACAAGCGCTGGGCCAACCACTGCCACC
>NW_009211767.1:0-225 GCF_000690835.1 Fulmarus glacialis | reverse complement strand
TGAAGGGCAAAAAAAAAAAAAAGAAAAAAAAAAGAGAGAAGAAAGGGAGAACGCTTTTGCCAAACCCGACCTTCTTAGAGATACTTTGGTTGGGACTGAGCAGCAGCAAACAGCAGCATAATATTGCCCCCCTCAGACTCTTTCTAGTATCACAGCCTCAGCCCGTGAGCAGGGTGCTGTCCCGGCAGGAAAACCCCCATCTCCCCAGCCCACCGCACAGCTCCC
>NW_009211766.1:0-3435 GCF_000690835.1 Fulmarus glacialis | reverse complement strand
GAAGGAAAAAAAAAAAAGGCAGTCATAAAAAAGACAGTTTGACATTTTCTTGACTGTTTTGAAATTTTCCTAGCACAACAAGCTGTTTATCCGCCACTCCAGCTCTTATTGAATTAAAGTGTGGAGGGGGTGTTAGGAAGAAATCAATTCGTGCTCCATATGCTGCTCTGCCGAGGAACGTGGCTCTCTGCACACTATGGAATATGTAGGGAAGGGTGGGGGAAGGAGAGATAAATCCATCAGCTAACAAGATAAGTGCCTTGTTTCTCCATCTGTTACTGCTGTGTCCTTATCTGGGATTGCAGCGTGGCAATTAAAGTGTGGAGGGGGTGTTAGGAAGAAATCAATTCGTGCTCCATATGCTGCTCTGCCGAGGAACGTGGCTCTCTGCACACTATGGAATATGTAGGGAAGGGTGGGGGAAGGAGAGATAAATCCATCAGCTAACAAGATAAGTGCCTTGTTTCTCCATCTGTTACTGCTGTGTCCTTATCTGGGATTGCAGCGTGGCAGCAGTGATACATCTTGTGTCAGGTATTATATTCCAAATTCATATGAATGAATTTTCACGCTCGCAACAATCCATGATCCAGTGGGCGCGGGGTTTGCTGCGGAGCGACCGCGTCTTGCAAGATCATTCTCCCCTGGCTTCTCTTTTGCTGTTGTAATTTGTGACTTGAGAGGGATCAAGTAGGCACAGCACCGGCTCGGCGAGGGGATGGTGCAGCCGGGAGGAGGACCTGGAGGCTGTCCAGCCTCGGGATGCCGACAGCGCGGACATGTGCTTTACAGGCAGGAAAATCAGTTTGGGAATAAAGTGCGTGTTTAGAGGTGGCAGGAGGAACAAGAACTTCTCAGGTCTTTGCTTTTCTGCTGAGTCTCCTTAAGTGGAGTATCGTAATTAGCTACAGCAGCTCCAGGGTGTGGAGGCTGTGGTCCAGCCCGCGTTAGGGTGATTAGCAGCGAGAGAGGCAGTGCCAAAGCGCAGTTCGTATCGTCCTTAGATAGGGGTTTTTTTAGAGGCATCAACCTCTGCTCCTGATGGAGGAGCCAGATTTCTGCGTTGGACCAGATAGCCAAGTTTTTGGGAGCAGAAGTGGATGAGATGAATCCCTGCCCCGCTGAGCAACCTTGGGGAGCTCATTTAGCCTGAACTCCTAATGGTCGTCTCTGCCCAGCTTCAAACCAACTCCAAATGCATCTGGCTGCGGAAAGGGACGAATTTCTAGATGGTGCCTGTGTTTAAAATCAATTTAGGTCTGGACCGGCCTCAAGACCTGTGCTGGATTCAGCGGCTCAATATGCGACGAGCCAGGCTCTTCAGAGCCTGGGAGCTGCTCTCAAAGTCTAGTCTTAAGGCTAATCCAAATCTGTCCTTGCCAGATCGCTGGCGCACTCATAATTTGACTGTACAAACGAAAGGTATTGAGGAATTTTATGGGCAGTCTTGAAAACTCTGGGCTCGGTATAACCAAATCACTGCCTGAAATCTTTGTCGTTACAACTGTCTGGTCAGCTCGGTGTCTGCAAAGCTTTCTGCAGTTTGAAGGTATAAATCAAAGTCTGGCCAGAATGCAAGGAGGCTTGTAAAATCCACAGCATCATCGCGGAGCGATGCAGCTGGGGCAAACAGCAAGATCAGCGTTTGCTGCTATGTATTTTTTTGAATGCACTCATGTTTGCTGTTGTGCCAGCTTTTCCTGGAGAGGACACTGTAGAGATACCGAAAGTTTAGATGGGGAATAGGAATGCATCTAAGTCATCTCTAACCGGCCATACTCGACTGAGTCTTTCTTGACCTGCAACCCCTTGGGTTGCCCTGGAGGACCTGCCGCTGCCGAGCAGATGAATTAAGTCTGCACAGGCTCGCAGGCAGCTTCGCAGAGGGTTTTCCCTCTGCCTCTCGGCTCTGGAAATGTGATTTTCCTGGCTGGGCTTTTTGCACAACTGGGCTAGGGGCTGGGGAGGCTGGAGGTGGGGGAAGTCGGAGCGAGATCGGTGAAGGTCAGAGCCAAATCCCAACCGTTGCTGGGACCAGGAGTGTTTGGAGCTGGCCGATTTATTTTTGGGCCTGTTTTTAGTCTCGGTTTGTGTTTGGTAGTGGAAGGCATAGACTGTGGCACCGTTCCCAAGCCAGGAATTTAGAAACCTGTTTTTAGAAGTAAAGTCTAATTTGGAGTTAAAGCACAGGAATTGCTAATAGGCTCGTGGAACTAAACTGTGGCCGGGTCCTTATTTTCTGCCTCTCGTGTGTGACTCTCCTTTGAGTAACACCCACTCAGGGTGATGCTTAGGGCTGGGAGAGAGGAGGTAAGAGGAGTCAGTCCGTCACCGAGACCTTTGGAAAGAGCAAAAGTGAGATGCTGCCATTAAGTACCTGGCTCCTAAGCATCCCTCTTGCCTGGGACTGGGATTTAGGAAGAATTCAGCCCCTCTGAGTAAATGGCAGATGTTCAAATGTGCTTCGCGTGGGAGCTGCTCGTTGGGGTGAGCCATCAGGAGATGAAGTTGTGTTTCTGCTGCTTGGGATATCAGTCCCAGGGCGCAGGGGGACGCGGGAGTTGAAGCAGCAATAAAAGCAGGAGTCGTGCCTTTTTTCTGGTGGTCTGTCCCTCACCTTTTGTGCCCTCATGCCTCGGCGGCAGAATAATAGGAATAAAAGCGAGGGCACTTACCTTTGCTGGCGTGAGCATGAGGGCAAAGAGCACGTTTCCCTTGTGGAGTGGTACAAAGTTTCAGGGAAGGGTAGGGAACAGGACCCCAAGCTCAGCTCACCCCTGGTGTCATCGGAGCGCGGGAGGCACGGTTTGATCTTGAAATATCCTCTCTGAGCCCGCGCCCGAGCTGAAAAGGGGGAGAGATGCCTGCGTGAGAACGGGGAGTGCATCGTCTCTGCCCTGCCTGCGGGAATCGGCGCTGCTGGGACAAACCCCAGCCTCAAAAGCGAGGGCTGTGAAAACCAGGTGTGTCGAAGCCGGAGAGGATCCTTTTCTCTCATCGCCCACCTTCTTGTTCTCGAATAAAGATGCTATTTTTATTTTCCCTTCTTTTAGCCCCGATGGGCTTAACCCATCCCTGCAGAGGCACAGAAATCCCAGCTCTAATTTCAATTAAGAGCGCTCCTTTTGATTGCAACCCAGGCTGGGGTTTGGGATCTATTCCTAATCCCTATATTAGCACTGATTCATCTCTTCCATGAGTATTATCATCAGCGGCCCTTAGGGAAGGGAGGGGAGGGATCTTTCGGGAGGATAAATACCATTTGTTTGTGTTTGTATTAGCTTCCACGCCGCATCCTGATTACATCCCGCATTTTGACACAACAATTATTATTAATTTCCCGGCGTCTGCATTTGGATTCTCGCCGACACAAAGGGAAGATGACGGATAATGTCAGGCTCGGTAATTGGGTGGGGGAGGGATGGAGAAGTGGGG
>NW_009211765.1:0-2935 GCF_000690835.1 Fulmarus glacialis | reverse complement strand
GGGGAGAGGCTGTTGCAGGCAGAAATATTGTTTATCGCCGCCTCAAATCCAACCCAAAAATCTGTGTGACTTCTTGGGACTGCGCCCTGCAGCCAAATGACCGCTTCTGGCAGGGCTGCCCTGAGTTTTTCCACACAAGTCTGCAGGAGAAACACAAGTTGCCGCGAATCCTGCTGCGGAGGCCCTGCTGCCTTGGCAGGGGTTTCCGAGACGAAAGCTGCATGGCCCCTGGCACAGAGCACAAGGCGAACAGACGGCACCAGTGTCTCAAGGCCTTTCGAGGCCTTACGTCAAGCCAGGTAGGGGGCTTTTATAAACACCGGCGCTGCCCCCAAAGCTTGGAGGGTAAAGTCATAAAATACACAGGGTTTAGTTTGAGGTGTTGGGTGCTGCTAGCATCGGGAGGGCTAGTTTAGTGTGTCAGCCCTTCTACACATAAGCCCTTTCCTAACTATAAAATGGACCTATCAATATGACCAGGCAATAATTCACTGAGGGCAACGCTATTACACAGCTACACATCTAGTCATAAATGCTTTTTTTCGTGTATATGACACCATTCATGAAGTAGGAGAAATGAAAAAGCAGGGGAAACAAAAAAAACCCCAAAACCTAGAAGAGTAACAACAAAGCTTCGTTTTCTAAACTTAACAGTTAAAATAGATTGACTCGGATTTCCCTCAAGTTTTGTCTAGGAAAATTTTAATATGGACATTTATATATATTTGCCTCGTGACAAAAGTCTTGCAGGAAAGATAATTTTGGAGGGAAGCAGGGAATAAATCCTGCTAAGTGGTTTAAAGCTAAAATGGTTCCACATTTGGTTACCTGAATATGTTACAAAAAGAGCAGAATTTGTCATACACATCTGGTAATAACTTTGAAATTGTATGTTTTGAGATACTCTAAACAAAGCTCTGACAAAGCACATTAAACAGAGGGATGGTGTTCTGTTTCTCACTTGATGGTACTGTGTATTAAGGTCTTTTGATACGTACATGTCCTAGGGATAGTATTGGAGTATGATGGCTAAAACAAGGATGGAATTGGTGCTTCAGGGGCAAATTTCTTTGCTTTCTATTGTTGTCTAACGGTGTATATCTAAGCAACGATACAAATAATTTTTATTCCCCTATTTTCTCGGGAATTAAACATGTTTTGTGAAAGGATAGAAGAGTTGTTATTACTAGCTTGATATACTCGGGAACAGTTTAACATACAAATACTTATTTAGGATCCATTTGTACATGTTAGTGTACTTAAAGTAGTACCATGGGCTGCTGTGGAGTCAGTCTAGAAAGCATATTTCTATGTTAAAAGAAGGCATAAAGAGACAATTTAAGAAGTTTCTCTGAAAAGGCAAAAGCATTTATTTTCATTTAGTTGACTTCAACATATATTTTTGTCTCACCATGTAAAGGGCAAATTTTATATTATTTTGAATATAACAAGGCCTTTTCAAAGGATTTAATTCATTCATTCACAGCTGCAATAATTATTCCTGCATATAGATCTATGAATAAGGATCATTTCTCCTAACGGATCGAGTTTCTTTATGAGGTACATAGTCCAAAATAAGTGCATTTAGGAAATTTAAAATATTAAAAATATTTAGTAATAGTTTAGTATTCCCACACTTCAATTAGCTTTGAATGTATTTGCAATTAAACAATGAAATAGACTATATATTGAAGCTATAGGTCTAGCAAAGCAGTCAAGCTGATTAAATTTAAAATCCTTATGCTGCCTTTAGCTAATGCTGGATGATGTGTTGCTGAAGTATAAGCTTGTTTGTTTGGTTTTCTAGAGAATGGCAATTGAGTTTTAAAGTACCAGATACAGCCTTGGGACGGCCGGGCCGAGGGACTGGTCAATCAGGCTGTGGGCAAGGCAAGGCAGGGTTTTGAGGAGCTTGATGTGAATAGCCAAAAAGGTGACCTGGCTAGACAGGGAAAATGACTGAACAGAAGAAAATGTCTGTTGAAAAACACCAGCAGCAAAAATGCCTGCCAGCCTGGCAGCTGTGAGCCTGGGAACCAGAAGCATCCTTGAAAAGTGCAGCTGGCCTCTTTTAAGTATAGCTGGGTATCTAGAAAGTGGAAACATCCCGAGATACCATCGATAAGCACAGAAGCAAGGAGCTGTAATGGCAAATTTTTGCCTGAGAAGGTGAAAAATAGTCCGGGAAAAGGGAAAACACCCCGAGAAAGTAAGAATTGGTGACTGCCATTGGCTGTTCTAACTGCAAGAGCAGGAAAACAGCCTGGCAAAATAAAAATTGATCTGAAAGAACAGCAAACATCATCATCTATTGGCTCTTCCAGGTGGAAAACAGAAATTAGCAGCAGCCATTGGCTGTTTTTCAACAGATGGGGGCCAACGTGGGGTCCTGGGCCGTGGGCTGGTCAGGCCACTAAGGTGTATTGGGGCATGTGGGGCCCTGACATCCACCGTCACAGGCAATTCTGCTTCAGGTCACCTAAAGAACCGTCTTTTTTTCCAAAGTGAGGCCAGATTCAGGTCTACCAACCTTAGTAGGCATAAAAATAGGGTAATTGTTCCAATTTTGTAGTTGTTCTTTAGCCCCAGTCAGAATATTCTCTCCGAGAGGAAAAACGTTCAAACAAAATACGGAACAGTCCGATCAGTTCTGATAAATAATTCTCGAGTATCTCAGTATCAGCATTTCTAAAAAAAAAGGAACTAGAGCTTAAATGCAGTCGGGCACTTCTGGGAAATAACAGGCAGCAGTGTAAAATAACGTGATGGCCACAAATCGATGGCTTTCCAATTACCTCTTTGAAACAACGCGGTTTTTTCTTCAGCAGAAAACGGGTGACGCGTGCTGGTTGGTACGCCAGGCACAGCCGGCCGGTGCGGCTGCGGCGCGGGGATGCTGAGCGGGGGAGCCTCGGCCCTGGGGCAGCCCCGCACC
>NW_009211764.1:0-22863 GCF_000690835.1 Fulmarus glacialis | reverse complement strand
GGGGGGAAGAAGAAATATGTCAGTTCTGCACATTTTTCGTCTCTAAGAAGGAGGATAATGAATAAAAAGGTCAGCATTCATCTCCCAACACTTAGAAACAGTAACACCGTGGGCATAAAACACTTTCAAATGGTGGTGTCACCTGGGCACAATTTTGTGTTATGGCTAACTTCATCTAATGGTTACAATTACCAGTGGAAAGGGCCCTCGCTGTCAGACACAGCAAACATGCTTGAGAGAGTAAGCGGATTCAGATGGCTGATCTAGCACAAAGATCCCCCACCCCAAGCTAGTCTTCTGATGGATTAGCTAGCTAAAAATCAACCCACTGTGCAAATGCACAGTTGGTAGATCTAACACAAGGGAAACAGTGGGAGCAAGCAGCTTGCAAAGAGGATAAAGTAGTACCACCCCTCTTGACAGCAACTCACTCCTAGCCTGGCTTAGGGATAACAAAGCACACCTGTGCCAAATGAGACATTCAAAATAAACTGACACCTCCAGACTCACAGTGCTATACCACTCAGGTTTCTGGGGCTAGAAACTGTTTTGCTTTGTTTTGCCAGAGGTAGCTAACCTTCCACAGTTTTTGCAGTTCATACTGATTCCCTAGCTTAGGCATTTTATTAGCCACACAGTTAGGAACCTTTTAAAAGCAATTACTTACAGCGTGTAGGAGCATTTGTTAGGCTTTGATTTCCCAAATCTGAGAATATAAATAGCTTAATTCCTAGTGATCCCTCTAGGCACCTTTCTTTACCCAATTTACAGCTAGGGTCCAGAATGGTAGAGGCAAACAAAAGAAAATGGTTATATGAAAGCAAACAAAATATTACAGATAGACAATCCTTATTTCCTCTATGGTACAGATTTCCACAGATAAGATATTCTGGGAGATCAACTAGCAGGAGTCTTAAGTAGTCAAGGACAACTTTTCTATGCGAAACCTAAGTTTTTCTCCATGAAATTTGGCTAGCATATGTAAACCTACCTCCAGCCCTAAAAACTAACAACGGCACACTCAATATGAGCCATAAGGCTGCCACTGCCCAACAGTAATGAAAAATTCAAATATGTCAGTATCGATTTGCAAAGAACTAAACTGAAAGTTCTGAACTTCTGTGAACCCATATGTGGTTTTTAAGAACTTTCTCCAAAGTCACTCTGACCTTCTGAACAGGCTTGTTAACAGTCCTAAAGCAGGTAGATTTTTCCTCTTCAGGTAAGCAGCAGGCTTTGAAAGATAATCCATGGAGCGTCGGACAGACAAAATTCCAGATTGGAGAGAGAAAGCCCAGAATCTCCTTCCATTATACTGTAGATGATGGGCAGATTTTACCCTTCACTACTTGTTACTCTGAAGTTCTCCTGACTGAAACCCAAGATGATCCTTTCAATAAGAAGCAACAAAGGAAACAGGTTCCAAGGACTTCTTTCCATGTATAAGGATTAAAAGATTTCTCAAGCTGGGAACGAAGCAGAGATTGATGAGAAAAGCATTAAATTCGTTAGACCTTTTAAAAGAGATCTTTAAAAGGGGGATAAACAAGTTTTCCTTTCACAGAGCACTGTCAGCAGAAACAAGAGCTAGATTTACCTTCAGCAAGGTCAATTCTGATGGGGGGGAGGGGGAGGAAAAAAAAAAACCAACCCAGAAGTAATACCTGTGCTAGGCCAGAGCCTCTGTCTTGGAAGAGTGTTTTATAAAAAAATTTCCAAGAAACAGCTTCCTAGTGAACTGCTTTTTGGAAAACAATAGTAGAACTATCTTCTCAGATTCTGCAACTCAACGTAACACAAAGAATGTTCTCTGCATTGTTCTTCACTCACAGCTTCTTAAATTTAATACTGAGAATAAAGACCATCAATTCTTTTGAACACTAAACCTGCTGACAACTACCAAAGTGACTTCATAATTTTGCCAGTTTCAAAGGTAACCGAGGTCTCATCTTGCATAAAAATGAGTTTCTCATGAATAGGAAAACAAGGTAGGAAACTGTTTCCTTAAAGGTATTTATAACAAACTGCATGCAACTGTTATTTTCCAAATCTATAAATGCAAGATGGTTGACACGACTGTAAGAAGAGAGACAAAAAAATTTCCAGGGAAGAATATGCATATATTTTCAAACCTGCTGCAGGAATACCTGCTGTAAGATTCCTAGTATCATAAGGCAAAGATCTTATGCCAAATCACTTATGATCTGCTTTACCTAGTCCAAAACATGGCCACCTTTGATATTTGAAAGAAAGCATTCTATAGGCAACAGGATCATCCAGCACTAGGGTGATGGCTTTTTTTCAGTTCAAGAATTCATTAACCTTGGAACCAAAAATGTCCAACTGCAAGAAGGCCAGTTAGCCCCCTTACTATGGTTTAACAAGCAGTTTAAGAAAGAAAGACAGCCTACTTGGCAGGTAGGTCTATCTGCTGGGGTATCTACTCTGAACCTCAAAATAAGGAGAAGGATTAAGTCATTCTGCATCTAAAGCAGCCCAATTCATCTGATCAGCTATTCACATTCTCAGAACCAAGAAGTCCTCTAGAGTGGCCAGAGCAAGAGGAACACCTTTTTGCTTTTGAGAAAGGCAGATTCTAGCACTTTGGAAACCAGCTGGATTGCCGCTTAGAAGACAATACATTCAGACCATTTTCAGTCTAGGGTGAAATCAGACTTTAAGGAAAGCTCAAAGCTCAGGAGAGTCACTTCACAGTTTGATAAACCTTTTTAATATAATACCTTCTCATCTCAAATTCTTCTAGAGCATCTGGTACAAGTCGATCTTCGAGCAACCTCACATACGTTCTAAGCCTTCCTTGAGATTGAACATGGGTACGTTCTCAAAAAACTGCAGTAAGACACAGACATTTATTCACATAAGGAACAGAAAACTTGACGGAGCAAGAAAAATCCCTTCCTGATTCTGGAAGCCAAACAAGAAACAGAGGGTTGGGGGGGGGTGGGGGGGGGAGGGGAGGAGGGCAGGAATCTATAATAAGCTTCCATGTGAGAAAAAATAGGTAAGTTTGTGTGAGAAGAAGAAATGCAGGGTGCGTTACTTGTGCCACTACTTCTACATCATGGTTTGACAGTTTATGGCCTTTGACGAGAAGTTTAAGTTTCTTATTTCTATACTAGGATGCTGCATAAGCAACAACAGTAGAGCTAGATCTCTAAAGAAAATATTTCAACTCACTTAATGGTATGGATTCAGTTTAAATTTGGTGCGCATTTGCCCTTTTTGGGTATTGCAAACAGTTTACATAGAATTTGAATCATGGCAGTATTTCATTTGCACAGAATGTGTTACATACATGAATTATTCACTTCCAGGCTCATGACCCTTCATATGCCATAAATGAATGTCTTTCCTTACCCTAGACCAAATTTAAGACCTACATTCCTGTATGCTTGTGCACACATCTGTGACAAGCAGCTATACGGTTTGCAGATCTGCTTTTCCAGGACACTAACACTGATGAACTGCATGTCAGAGGGAACAAAAAGAAAATGCACTTGCAAAGCAAGGAAGTGGTAAAGAAAGAGCATACGCAACAAGCACAGGAAATCAGCTGCCTGAGCCAGAAGGCTATCCTCAGGCAGCAAGGGCAAAAGAGTCTAGTTCAACAGAGCCTTCCCACTGCCTGGGGATGGCTTCTGGCAGGTACACCTACGAATACCCTGACTGCTATCTTCATGTTGCACATAACCCTCTCCTAACTGAAGGGGGGAGGATATACTGCTTCCAGAGAAGCACTACAATTTGCTACTATAGAATAAAAAGTTTAAGGAAAAAATAATGCTAGGAGAAAACCTATCCCATTATTTGTGACAGAGGTGAAAGATAAAGATGGATTACTCTTACAGACATAATGCAGAAGAGCCCAGCATTCAGCTAGGGCACCTGTTACTGTGTTTGTGTAAGACATAAAAAACAAAGCACATACAAGAAAATGGTCCCTGCCTCTGAAAGTTCAGTGTCTTATAACTAGATTAAAAACGGACCCAGACAGAACAGTGGAGAGCACTGAAAAGCTACATATTACTTCTCATACACAGAAAGTAAGCAGTATTTCTTACAGACTTAAATAGGAAGGATTAGGAAGAAATAATTTAAAAATCAAATTAGGAGATTATGAATCTGAGTGAGAAGAAAATCAGAACAAGATGGCAGACGATGGATTAAGGATGATGTAGATTAAAAGCCACGTTTTGAAGTGAGAGTCTGAGAACTCACCATGAATTCAAGAACAATTTTTAAGTTTGTGGCAGAACAACACAAACCTGGAGCAAAAAGGAATCTCTACAAGACTCTGGAAAAAAGTGTCTGATTACCAAAAGCTACCCAAAGGCATGGTATTCCAGGATAAAGGGAAGGAAAGCACAAGCAGAACTTCAGTGAACCCCCCACAAAAAGCTGGGAGTAATGAATAACAGCCTCTGCAAAAAATAGTGGAAAGAAAGGAGGTAATCAAAAGAGGACACAGACAGGAAACAACGGCAGAACAACACTTCAAGAGCAGCACAGCTGATA
Organism: Fulmarus glacialis; assembly: GCF_000690835.1. Taxonomy (NCBI): domain Eukaryota; kingdom Metazoa; phylum Chordata; class Aves; order Procellariiformes; family Procellariidae; genus Fulmarus; species Fulmarus glacialis. The sequence continues at coordinate 18,327 of NW_009211764.1, read as the reverse complement.
GTGACAAATGTAGCTGACAGGGAAAGGAAAATGAAGTACTGGATCTGAACCTTAGCTAGGAAGGTATCACCATAAACACTCATTACAATTGTAGTAGAGCACAATCAAAGTCGCAGCAGAGGACAAGAGCCCCAGACAATGCACTCAAAGAATTCTGAGATGAAAAAAGGGAAAGGAAATTAAGAGGTAGTTGCAAAGGCAAGAGAGGCCACAGGCATTTTGTACACTTCTTTTTACAAAAATTGGGAAACACTCATGTCTACAGGTACTATGAGGGAAAAGAAAAGCTAGGAGTTGAGCAAGTGATTAAAGGAAAGAGGTAGAGAGAAAGGACACAAGGTTCGAGGGAGATAAGGAGATGTTCTTGTATAGTGCCATAAGGGCAGATGAAAGGGTTAAGAGGAAAAAAAGAATTCTATTTGTGACAAGGAGATGATCATAACAATTGGAAGAAAGTGAAAAAGGGTAGGCCAAAGTATATTCAATCAGAAAGTCATCAAGATCCCATGCAGAGAAAGAACTAGATGTCAAACAACATGCAAAACCCATATAAAAATGTTGTGGTTAACAGGCTACTGTTTGTCAAGTCTTATTAGAGCCTATCAGCACAGCATGTTTCTGCTTTGCAGGTACAGGAACACAAAAAGGATTGCTGGAGGACAACTCAAGTGGTTGAAGAACTTGCAGAGAAGGCATTTGCTATTGGGAGAACAAGGATCATAAATGAAAGACACACCCTGAAAACAGGAAAAAGGGAAAATCAGGCTGGAGCGATCCAAATTCAAAATACTGGTGAACTCAAGACATATGAAAGCACGGCCACATTGCGAGTAGAATCCAAATGGCAGTGGAGATCCCGAAAGAAACCTTGCAATTATCAGAGATAAGAAATTCAGCAGTTGCATCAGAACAAGCATGCGGGCACGGCTCGATGAAAACCGAATGAAATTAACTGACTTTGTTTAATGAGAGGCTAGAAACAAGAATGCAGGCCAAATCAAGTTAGGGCAAAGAAGCATGTAATTACTGTCAATGAACAGTGAGTGAAAATGCAGAACAAGCCAGGCATCAAACCTGAAGAGAAAAGCTCATGGGGAAGAAACGAGCACGCTGTATGTAACAATACAGAGCAAAGAGAAAATAAAAACTGGATCCCAGCACTGTTTAGAAAAGGAAGAATCTGAAGGTAACATGGAAAAGTAGTCTAGTGCCTCTTCCATGGTCTGGCCCAGAACAGAAAGCATAATACAAAAGGTAACCAATAAATACTAAACCCATCCACGTTTCACTTAAAGCTTAGAGACCTCTGTACGATTCTACTCTATCCACCTTATTTTGAAAGGACTGCACATTCTCCTGCAGTTGCATAATATGTATTACAGTCACAGAATAACTTAGGTTGGAAGGGACCCCTGCTGAAAGCAGAGCAAACTTTGAAGCTAGATCCAACTTCAGAGGTAAAGTGGGTTGCTTAGGGCCTTGCCCAGTCACATTTGTGCATCTCCAAGAACAGATACTCCACATCTTCTCCGTTGCTCCCCCTCTCTCAATCCAATATCTGACCACCCGCACTGTGAAATTTTTTGCCTAATACTGAATTGGAATTTTCTTTGTTGCAATTTGCATCTGCTGCCACTTGTCCTTTCACTGTATGACTCCAAGAGCAGCCCTAGAGAATATTAAATATCTAATAGGATAGAATAAGGAGGAGAAAAAAGATCATTGTGCTTTTAGTAGGTAATGAGCATCCAGCTTTTTAATGCCTGAAAAATCTGTCTCATCAGGTGTGGCAGAGATCTAAACGAGGCCATGAAAAGGACACCACTAGAGATTTATTTAAGATGAAATATGATTGCTTAAGACATGAGAGAAGAAGAAGGAAAAATGGTATTCCAAATGGTATACATATTGCAAATGAAAACAAACCATTTTGTATAGCAAGTTTAGGTACTCACCATCTCTCTTGCAATCTCCACAGCTTCCTGCAGCCCATAGAGCCTGCCACAGACCAGGTAGATCCCATTGGCCCAGAGAATACAACCCTCATGGACCCAAAATTCATTGCTGTCAAGAGGTAGTTCAGGAATTTGTAACTCCAGCTCAGTGCCACCTTCTGAAGTGGGCACAGAGGGTTTTGAGTCCAAAGGAGTCTTTTCACCACCACTGCCACTGTCAGTGGTTGCTTTTTTACAAGAAGCTCCCCTTGAAAGTGACCGAGAGGCTCCACTACAGTCCTCAGAGCGGTGCCGCCTCTTAAAGCGGGGATGAGCAGCTAGGCTTCTTTGTTCCTTCTGTTGTTGCTGTTCCTCCTCCTCTTCCGTATCTGTCTTGGAACCATTAGAAGCACTTTTGTGCCGTACCTTGACCTTGCTCTGCATTTCTGTGGCCCTCTTTGGAGGTGGGTTCTTGGGCAAGGTGGCTGCGTAATCCTGGGGGTAGAAAGGACCAAAGAGGTCACCCATGTTACGATAGCTGGCCCATTTGCCACACAGGCAGCAAACCAGATGCCCTAAGACAGAAGACTCTGTTACTACAGGGCCCTGCAGCATGAAAGTTGAGGTGGGCAGCACTTTGCTCTCCACATTGCTAGGAGGGGGTGTTGAAGACCTCTGTCCTTTCCGACCCCTCACCAATTTGTTCTGCTCCTCTTCCTCCGCATTAATGATTGTGCACACAGCGCCTAATTCACACTTGTTTACCACATGAATATAAGGGAAAAAGGACTTATTCTTGGAGTCAGTTTTATCTACAGACTGGGTAGCATATTTAAGCTTGATCTCTGGTTCTTGAGGCTCCACAATCGGAGCAGCCCGTCTAGGCTTCCGCTTCCGTGGCTGTGCTGCAGGTTTTCGCCTCTCTCTCCTTTGCCTCTTCGGTTTTGGCTCACCGCCACCTACCCCTTCTGAAGACTGTGAAGGTACTGGTGGGGGTGGCGGGGGCGGTGGCAGTTGCTGCTGTTGCTGCTGCTGCTGTTGCTGCTTCTTTTGCTTGTTCACACTCCCAATTGGCCTCCCCTTTTTCTTTCCAGAGGGAAAATATCCCTTTGGAGGGAAACCATCTGGCTTGGGTGAAATGTTTGTCACATCTCCATCTTTTTCTTCAGATTTCGGATTTGGTTCAGAAGTAAACACACTGGAAGGGGAAACTGTTTTTGAGTCAGAAAAGGTCAGAGTTCCAGCTCCGCTTACAGATCCATCAGACCTTCCCTGACCACTTGACTTCTGAGAAGGTGGCGGTGCTGCACTGGATCCTGCTCCTTCTTTACCAACACTGGCAGTTTCAGGGACCTCTTTCTTGGTTTTATCATCCTCACTGCTTTGCCACTCTTCTGAAGATCTTGGAAGAGTTATTTCACCAGTTATATCCTGGCTTGCTGGCCCCACTTGATCTGACATCTCTCCTTTTCTCTTCTCAGCCTCTGGTCCATGTCCAGCCACATTTCCTCCTTCAGGTCCACTCTTAAGGGACAGGATGTCATCAAGAGTGACAGTATCTGCACCAGTTTCAGCACTGTTGGTAGAAACACTTCTCCTAATATTGGGAGATGTAATTTTTTGAACAATAGCTTCCAGTTTTAATCCTCGCCCCTTTCTTGGGGGCAATATTTTGGTCTTAGCCGGGCTTGTGAGGGAAACAGCAGGGCAATTCCTATTATCAGGACTTGGCAGGTCCTTGAAGGAATCTCCCTTTGCAACTGACTTGCCAACATCTTGGCTTTGAGATGAATGGGCATAGGAGTTGTACGTTTTATCAGCTCCTTCTTTTGCTGAAGTCATCAGTCGCCCTTTATCTTCACTGCCACTATTCTTCATATCCTGTGGCTGTCTTTTGGTAGGGATAGGCGAGATGAAAGAACGGACTCTCCTCCTCATAATTAATGGATTTTGAGGAGACTGGTCTTCCTGGCCAGGGAGCCTGAGCATGGCATTACTAGGCTTGGGCAAATCTGTAGATTCCTCTCGTCGATGCCCATCGCTTTCTTGAGGGCAAAATCTTTTTTGGTTGGCTGCTCCGAGAGGGCCACTACTTTTGGCAGGAGAAGTTTGCCGAGAGAGGTCCCAACCAGATTCGTGATGCTGCAACTTCTGGTTGCCGTGTTTCAGTTCGGTGCATTTGCTCTGAGTACTGTCACTCCCCATAACGCAGCGTGCAGCTTCCTGGCTTCCAGTATCGTGGTAAGAGCTACCTTGAAGGTACATCATTCCATCCTTGTCATTTTTTAAGGGACTCCTTACTCTTTCCAGAAACTGCTGTTGTCTTGGGCTCTTCCTTGCTCCTTCCTGCCTGTGCTGAGCTGCAGCAATCACACCCTGAGCAGTGCTACTTGCCCAATCTTTGTATTCTTCTTGCTGTTGCTGGTATATCTGTCTCTTGTAATGATATTGGGAATTTAAACTCTGGTTAGGGTCACCAAAAGCATGAGGCCTAGCATTTGTGTGATATGCTGAAGCCAAAGACGGGCCTTCTGAATTCTGAGGGTAAGCAGAATGCAAGGAAGCCCTGTTAACTCTTTCAGATAGTGTCATGTGTGGGTTCATGTGATGCAGATCTGTCCCTGGGCCTCTGCTTCTGCCTGGTGACATTTTCAGCTTATCAGCAAGATCCTGAAATTGAGAAGGTGATTTACCCCTGCTGCTTCCAGTTCTGCCAGGTGCTCGTCTCATCTGTGTCGATCTGCTGTCCTGCTGGGGAATGTAGTCTGGAGCAGCATCGGAGACTGCAGCTCCAGGGCTAGCATTGCCTCGGAAAGATTCATGCTTGATGCCAGCAGGATGACAATGGTCTCCCGATTTTTTATTATTGAGACTAGCTGAGCTCTTTGACTGTTCAAAATCTTCTTCTTTTATTTGCCCACTGTGAGCTTTCATCTTTGTTTCCATGGATACTAAACCACCAGGGAGTATTACTGACTGGCTCAAGCCAGGGGCAAGACGTTCGCTCCTTCCACTTCTGGCCTCAGGACCCATGTGCCCCATTGGGTGAGGGCCAGGATCTCTGACAAGTTGCCTTAATGGAGATATGTCACAGATCACTGATCTCCTCTCTGAGAGCGCTCCCCCTTCATGGGCAGAAGACTGAGACTCCACATCAAACTTTCTAGCAATAGGGTAATCAGCTAGATTTATCTGCTTCATGTCAGGAGCTGCGCTGCTAGACTTCCTGTCCCAGGGACCCCAGTGAGGGCCTTCCAAGAGAGACCCCATGCTTTTATTTAAGAGGCCTCTATTGGTCAATTCATTGGTTTGACTAATTAAGATATTGGGCCTCATGGCTCCCTCCAAACTCCCTGCCATCCCAGAATGCTCCTGTGCATTCCTAGAATACCTTCTGTCTGGATGATGGTGGTACCCCTGTAAGACCTCCTGTAGGAGGCTAGGAAACTTCTCATTCCGGCCTTTACGCTCACTGTGCCCTGGAAAATCCCCTTTTTCTTGACCAGAAGGATACTGTGGAAAGCCACCAATATTTCTCTGTATACCAGCTGCTATATTATCCTTGTAACTGTATCTTAAACTGCCAGGAGATTTGGAAGGTTCTGTTCTTGCAGGAAAATTTGGCCCAACAACTGCATGACCAGGCTGGCTGTTCCCCTCTCCATTATGGTTAGTGTTATCTCCACTTTTGCTCCCTTTACTTCCTCCTTGAGTTTCTGGCTGTGTCCCTACATGCCCAGCTTCTTTCGCTCCACTAGCACTAGTTGGTGCCTGAGTGGCTGTGGAAGCATCATCTTGTGCAGGTTTATCTTGTCCGCCTGACTTTTCTACTCTTCCTGTCATGGCTTCCCGGGAGACAATCACCCCAACTGCCTTTTCATTCACTTTTGGGGCATTTTCCACAGCCACCACAGCTTCCTTCCCATCAGGGGAGGCCACATCTTCCCTAGCTGCAGGGCTGCTGCTGAGTTTTGATGGCTCATTCTGAGAGCCTTGTGCTGGTGAGGAGTTGGATCTCTCTAAGTTACCCCCTTTGTAAGTGGTGTCTGAGCTGGTGCTCTGACCACTCAGCTGTCTCACCCTTTCCCCATGATCCTCTGAACTACTGGAACAGCCACCATCAAGGGACTCTGCCAGGGGAGATTTGAGTTGCTCCTCTGCCTGGGAGGAGCCTTCTGAGTTGGTGCAGCTGTCAGCCTTCTTTGAAGAGGATGACCTTTTGGAACTTTTTTTCTGAGGAGCCAAGGCATCTGAAAGCAACATGTGCTGGACTGTGTTGGGCAGATTGGCCACTTGAGAACTTAGAGCACTCAGGCTGCTCAGCCCTGGATCTGTGAGCCTTTTTTCCTGCAGTCCTTCCAGCCCAAACCCCTTGAATCCTCCTGCATGAGCATTGGGGCTTGGCATCATAGATGGTGTAGGACTAAGCTGAGGCATCATCTGCAGGATTCGATTTCTAGAACCCATGGACATGTTGCCTTGCCCACACTGGAGATTTTCTCCACCTGGCATGAGTGGAGAAGGGGTGGAGCTGCAGCTTGGCGACTGAACCACAGATGCAGCAGGAGATGGATTAGAGATTGGACTGAAGTTTTGGTGGAACTGCATTGGTGACCTTACAGGAACTTCACTCTGGCTGTACTGTCCCACTTGACTTTGAAGAGAGAGCTTGGTGGCAGCATTTGAATACTGCATTACATGCTGAGGTGGGTGCTGTTGCTGCTGCTGCCCCTGCTGCCCACTTTGGGGCAGCTTAGACTGCTCAAAGCTTTTCATCGGTTGAGTCTGAAAGCTGTAGTTTGACTGGGTCCCATATGCCTGTGCATTGGAACCCACAGCATGGCCTTCATACTGTGACGCAGAATTCACGCTGTAGCTTCCATCATAATTCTGTCCTGACTGGCCAAAACGCTGCGGGGAGGGGAAAGAGGAGGAGGACGACGACGAAGGTGGCTGATAGTGTTGGCTGAACTGACCCACTCGTAACTGGTACCCAGAAGCAGAGGAAGGCAGGGTGGATGGACGCTGCATTGGCTGCAAGTGTGAGGTGCTAGAAGCAGACTGGCTGGAAGCCTGGGGTAAAGGCTGATGAGATTGATACATCTGCTGTCTCAGCTGCTGCACCTGCTGCTGCTGGCTAGAAGCCTGTTGCTGATACTGGGCACTCCCTGGAGAAAAAGGACCAGTATAATCCTGTTGATAGTGGGATACACCCCCAAGGGTCGAGTGCTGTGTTTGAAACTGGCCCACATGTCCCTCACTCCCATACTGACTCCCAAAGCTACTCCCTTGAGGGGGCCCATAGCTCTGTACTGGTCCAGAAGGCCTGCGCTGAGGTGGCTGCTGCCCTCCTGACGCCACTGGATCTTTGTTGGCAGCCATATAGTAAAACTCTCCTGCTTCTTTTCTGAAACCTTGGTAGCTCTGATGGCCAGAGCTCTCACCAGGCATTGCTGTAGAGGCTCCTGTTGCTCCACGACGTCCACTGCCAGCACCTCCTCCAAAGCTCTGGAACATCTGGGCCTGCTGGCGGGGGCTGAACTCTTCCAGGCGGGATGAACTGTGTACTTCCTGCGGGTAGCTCTGCTGGTTTCCGTGGTAACTACTTTGCTCCCGAAAGGACTGCATGCTGTTCAGCAGCAGAGCGGCAGCTCGAAAGCCCTCCTAAAGGGGAGAAAAGAAAGAGGGGAAAAAAAAGAGGTATAACATCCACGTCTCCCAGTCATACCAATACCACTGCTCAATTTCACTGTTTTAATAGCAATTAAAATGTAGTATTTGTCTCCTACTTTCTGGTACATCAGTGTGTATCCCCTCTCCTTGCAACTTTCCAACCCTCTAGGTAGTGCAAGAAAACACAAGTTGGTAGCCTACTACCAGTTGGAGTGCATTTTCAGCATTAGTATTTCCCCACAGTCATTCACTAATTGGGTCTGTTTGTGTGCCCCTGAAGAAACAAACTTCCAACAATATTTTGCAAAGCTAAGGAGAACAATCCTTACCCTCCAGCTATTCTCTACGGCTGATACTGGGAGTAATCAAGTATTTTGCTACCATGTTAAAAGATGCAACCATGAGAAGCCTGGAACTCTCAAACCACTCTTGGATCTACTGTAGGAATAATATCCAAGGCCCACGTTTCACTCTGGGAAAGATCTCTGTTAGAAAACACTCAAGATACAACTGACCAAAGCTCAAACCAAGATACTTTAATGAAAAGGACCTATGGGAACCTGTGAAAGAACTGGCACCAGCATGCTCAAAGACATCTACTCCATGCTCTGTTCCTGACTACTCCAGCGACACTTTTAAGTGAAAACCAACACAACAAGACAACACATGGTATTTTTTTCCCCCCTTCTGCTTTGTTTTAAAAGATAGAAAGTCAAAACAAGACTACTCTATTTGAGCAAAAGGATCTACAACTTCATCCCTTAGGATTTTTGTATTACCTTGAATGAAACTTAACTGAAAACATTCATCAGTCAGAATATATATTTTGGAATACCATGTATGATCATCCATATTTACAGAATCAACTCCTAAGTAAATGCCCTTCAGGAAGGCTCTCCTATGTACTTCAATCTATTATTCAATGCGTCGAATCATGACTCATCCTCAAGGACTGGACCACAGCTGCAAAATTGTTTGGGGACCCTGGCTCGTCCCTCTGTAAAAGCCTGACACATCACTAGACGCATTAAGATAAGTATGGTAATGAATAAGTACATGCATATACACTGTCTTTTTTTTTTTTTTTTTAATTTAAATAAATGAATAAAATCAATAAACAGATGACAAAAGCATTTCATTTCTGAAACACCTTGTGGTTTTCTCTTCCTGAAAACAAACTGGATAAAGCCACCTGGAGAGACTCATTCCTTTAAATAAATCATAAGCCAATGCTCACGTTTTTCCAGGAAACAGAACCCTGACTCCTCAGATTGGAGACTTCCTGAAAGATGTACCTGAATTATGTTTTCTCAGTTAGCCGTGTTTTGTGCCATGTGTTTTGTTGCCACATTCAACTGAACCCACTCAAAATTAAAATCTAGTTTTGCACTTAAAAGTTTTGTTCAAGTAGAAGATCACCAGAGTCCCAAGAAAACAGGCACATAAATGAGGAGATGCAGGTGATGTCTGGCATCATGCTCTTTTCCCATCTGCCTCTCAAGATTTTTTTTTTTTGGTAGTATGTATGTTATATACAGAAGGCTCTACCTCCACCACTACGGTCTTTCAGAAAGGCATCCTAGTCATATTTGGGTTTCTACTATCTGTTTGTACATGCAGGCTATGGAACACACACAAAAAAACCCCACTGCAATGCATGTCTCCACAATCCCCCTCTGCTAACTCAAAGGCATCTTTGTGTTGCAGCCCTGGTTCATGCAGCTTGATGTCCACAAGAGTATTACTGAAACATTTACCAGAATCAGAAGGGAACTTTCAAATTGTTGACACTTCCAATTCTTTCTCTCCCCTTCTTGGAAGTCAACTTTACTGCTGTTTTAATCTTATACTCTAATATTTTAACTGTCATACTACAAGAAAGGTCTGCTTGCCTGCTGACCTTACACTTTTTTAGCATTTTAAAGAGTACATATATCACATGAATAACACTTCTATGAATGCCACACCATGCTGATCTGTCCAGTTTGGGCTTCTTATGGATAAACCCCTCCCTTTTCTGAATTATTCCCTTTGATGTTTCATCAGTTTGAAGCTCCCGCCCTCAAAATGGGGATACCTAATGCAAGCTTCTTTCTCCCTTTTTGTATGACTTGCCGTTAAGGTGAAAAATGGGATGAAAAAATAAAAGCAGGAAAGAAAACATACATAGAAATCGAAGGAAGTTATCAAACTAAAGGTAAGAGAACATCTACTGTAACTGGCAGATGTTAGAAAGCAGCTTCTCTAGATAAGCAGTTTGGGGCTCTGCAATCAGCAACATCCATGTGGTATGGAGACTGCATGCACACCCTGGCAGTCACGTGCTTTGCATCCTCTTCTCAGGAAAGCAACATTTCCATCCTCATCACAGGCTCAGTCTCTCACAGAATCTCAGACTAATTTTTAAACATGACTTTAATAAAGCTTACTTTGCATAGTCTGAACAAGGTCTCAGGAAGCCTGTTTTGCATTACATCATACAAAAACTTTCATCACGGGTTATATTCATTCTTCTATAATAATACTAACAGAGGCTTGAAAACTGCTAACATACATTAACAATGCTAGGGAACATTCTTAAGACCTCCTCACTATTAAAAAAGAATCATTTTAATTACATAATGGGAACAGAAACAGCACAAGATGCCGTAAAATACCTTTAAGAACACAGATCCAGTAAAGGTAAACCTGAGGCACAAATTCTTATCCTTCATAATCTCATGCAATCACATAATATTTATTTAGTCCAGAAGATATATATACATGCTAACTCAGGGAGAACATGTTTTCCTCCTTCAATTTTTTTTTTTTTTTTTTTAAATCTTGGATTTTACCCTGATAAATAAATAAAGTTTTCATCAGGAGAACTTAAATTGCTGGCGCTCTAAGCAAATGCTTTCTGTTTCCAAGTCTCCTACAGAACAACACTTGCTTTGAGTATCTCACAAGGAGCTTGAGTAACACAACCAGTAGAATGGCAGCCAAAAAAAAAAAAAGAGAAAAAAGGCATTTCATTAATAATAGGAGTTAAGAAAAGATAGGAGGTGCTTCAATCCATTACATCATTGATAACTTAAGACATATAGCACACTTCCTGTCATTAATGTACTATAAATACAGGACTATTAGAATTACTATTGAAATAATCTTTCTTAATAACAACAGCGCCGTAAAGTGCTAAGATCTAAGTGCTATATTCTCAACAAAACCACTGAGAATAATTCCATGGGCAAGCCTTGTTAATAAAATACATTCAGACAGATGAGGCCTTCAAAGTCTACCTAGATCCACAGGAAGAAAAAAATTTATTTGATTACATTTTTACTGGAAGCTTTTAAAGAAAACATTTTCAGCTGGCACATACTCCTCCACATGCAGGAGCTCAAGAGAACGATACACCAGCTACCGACTAGAGACTACAACACAATCATATAAAACTCCATAATGGTGGTACACATCCGTAATCCCATGTGCAGCAGAAGGGGTAAAGTCCCACCTCCAAAAGTGCTCCATTAACAGCCACAAATTACACACATTTACAGTGTTTTCCAACACACATAAAAACAGCCAAAGCATTCCTGATTTATTCAAAGGAAAGGTAAGATTCTGGCACAGCTTTTACTACTCCAGTGTCACACCTACACTCTCACTACATGTGCACCCAGATCTATCAACAAAGCTTCATGATTCTCCTCAAGTATTTATAGCCTGTAGCTGTAATGCCATCTAAGCATATCCACCTAGAGATTATAGACTACGTTCACTAGGCTAAGCAGTTTCACTCTGCTCCAACAGTTTTGTTTCTTCCCCAATAGCCCAGTAATCAAAATTTGCCTTCAACCTGGTAGGAACAAAGGAAGCATATTACAAGCTTGTGTGGGCGATAAAGAAACAGCCTCAGTGACAAAATCACTGCACATAAGTCACAAATAGAGAGAAGCAGTAGGTCCTCTTATCCATATCTCAGACTTATTTGTGAAACATCTGAAGTTATTTCAGGCAGTCTTTCGACCTACCTTCTCCATGTGAACTTATTTTCAAGCATGTCTACAATGCAGATTGTTCCTTGTTTAATCATCCGAAACAGCCCTGTAGAACAACTTCGTTAACATAGGAGTTCCGCAAAATATGGAGCTACTGCATTCTGATCCTACTGTGAGCAAGATTATTAAATGGTAGTCAACAGCATGTAAGCATCTTTCAACGGTTCCTGCACATATATGACACTGCCCCCAACCACTGCTGATTAACAGGGTTCATCAGTCCTCCCACACCAAGATTACTGTGTGAAATGATCTTCTGCAACACACTGTGCTAGATTTTTAAAATCCATATAAATCTTTAGAACTTTTTTGTCCCATTTATCAAAGACTGGACAAATATACAGGACAGCTGCCCAGATTTTCCGACATAACACTGATGCCAGCATAGTAGTGCAGCACTACAGACAGCTCAAAACAAGTGAGCTAAAAACCAAAATACTGTGGGGATATGCTTAATTCTTAATGATAAGCCTATAAAGGAGCAAACAAAACCAGCATCACTTAATTCTGTAGCAGGTAAGTGAGGTCTTTCTGCTTCATTAAATTTTCTTTAGATTTGGGTTGACTACTGCGACCCATCTGTGCAGAGAAGTCTCAGGCAGCAGTCAAATGCAACATATTTTCAGTGATCTGTCAAAGACCTCTCACTTCCTAGCATGCTTATCAGGAAAGAAAATGTTGTTACAGGCAGGTGACAAACAGTAAGATAACATTTTCCATGGTCAAAAAATGTACATGAACAAGTGGGTGTTTCATAGAGTGTCCAGGCTTCTCGTTAAAGTAGACTTATTTGCTAAATGCTGTGCAAATAACAGAGATATGCATACATCTCTCTAGCCCTTTCTAGTCACAACCCATACAAAATACAAAAATTACTATTTTTTTCCTTCCTTACTGTATCATTTTAAAGTAGCAGAGCACACCCACAACCAAAAAAAAAAACACAGCCAGAACTTGAGTTTGAGCAACTCAGTGGCATAATCTGTAAGTAAACAATCCCCACAATGTGAATTAAGCCTGAAATATAAGGAAAAAAGATTTCCATGTAGTAAGTATCATTTCCATTGTCAAGGCCAAGTTGCTAACCCTCTTTTCTGCAAGTACGCAGTTATTACTTGCACACCTGAGCAATGGCTGGGAATAAACTGATCTTGTTTCAGTTTTGGAGGAACATTACCCTGTCTGCTGCTTTTAAGAGAAGGCAAATCAGCTATGCCACAAGTAGATGAACTTAAGGATCAAACCTAAGACTGCATTTAACAAAGTAACAGATCTAACTTATTTATTCTACATTTGATGTCTTTCAAAAGAAAAGGGAAACCAGTTTTAGTTTTCAACCTTAGGTGTGATATGGAAGTAAACCAAGGCAGCCAGCACTTCAAAAGGTCACCAGTTTGTCCAAGCAATAATACTCACTGCTCACTTCTTTCAAAAAGTTGTGGTTACCCTGAACTGCAAACAGATTTTATTCATACCTTTCTACAAAGCTGTTTCAGCTGCTACATTAAAAGTTACTTTTACATACTACAAATAAACAGAATGATCTAAGACATGGGAAACTCTAGTATTGTCTTATTCACCACGGCACTTCTAAAGAAAACTGCAGTCAGATCTGGCTCTCACCAAGCCATCGTAATTTATTCTACCAAAGAAGCCTTACTATACCACTCAAAGTTTGAACAGTATACAATTAATTTTCACCGAGAGTGCCAGAACCTGTTGAAGTAGATAAACTGAAGTAGATAAAGTATCTGGGAAAGTATATAAAAATTGACATTAAAACCAGAATACTACGTTACTGAATACAGAATTTTACATTCTTTAAAAAAAAAAAAAAAAAAAAAAAAAATCACAACATGATGTCTTAAGAACACCCATATGTAGTTGTTACACATGCTTAAGGGTCTAATAATAATACATATTAGCAACATGTCTTGCGAATCAGTGCTAATACTGGCCTTGACATAAAAACTGAATTTTGTCTTGCCCAATGAAGAACGTCATCAAAAGATTCCTCAAACGAGTTAAAGCTTGGCCAAGTGGATGGTAACTAGTTTCCATCATCTCTCAGAGACACTATGCCTTCTTTATCAAAATGTCTGTACAGCTTTTTAGAAAGTCAGTATGTATGAGCTTAAATCCAAACAATTAAGGAAACGTTTCTCACAGAACTGGTGAAGAACAGATGAGCGTGGCAGAAGGAACACAGTGAGCTTTGTCAGTTGAGAGAGGGGAATGCTCTGGGGATTATTGTGCTAGATATGATCTACATTCACTTCTTATTTCATGTATTTCCCTAAGCAGCCACAGAAAATTTTACTAAGTCTGAGTCATTGCATCTTCCTATCTCACAGGGGAGACATGAACAGACATATTCAGAGTATTCAACTGCTATAATAAAAGGTACCATATAAACAAACAACAACAACAAAAAATCAGAATTTTGCATGTGGATATTATTTGACGGCTGATTTCTTCCTCCACCCTCAAAATATTTGTTCTGAATTACTTTTTCAAAAAGTATTTGGATAACACCAAATTAAAAATACCCAACCAGATTTTTTGCGGCTGCAAGTCTTCCTTACTCACTACATGAACAGAACTAGAATACCATCTCCAGTTTAGCTCTGTACTTTGAGTGAAGTGTACTGTTAAATTCATATTCCTAGACATGAAGAAAGAAGAAGTTTGACAAGAACAAAATTTTGTTGTAAGCTGGTATTAAAGTTGTGGTGCCATGAAAACATGTATTTCTAGAAACAAAATGATCAAAATTCAGCAGAATTTTATGAGATTTTATGTATCTGATTTTATTATTATGTCACTGGTTCTTGGTCTCAATCGACAGCACAGATGCACTTAAGTAGCTTTTAAAAAATCCACCAACCAATTGATGAAAGTTATCCATCTACATTTTTAACAGATACCGCTATTTTAGTAAGAACCTATGCAAATCAGTCAGATTCCATTTTATGTCAAAGATTAAAACAGTTTTGGTTTCCACATATAGGGTCAGTCCTCTGTGCTCTAGCTTAAGGGATCCTGCCTCCTACACGGTGCTAACACAGCCATTCATGCAGCAAGCCAGATTGGGGAACTGATACGGTTGAGAAACAATTCTGCAAGAGAGAAAAGCCATTTCTGAACTGACAGATCCATTCACTGTATCGTCACACAAACATCTGTACCAGCAAAACGGACACAGCAGGAAATGCTTAAGTGGCATGGCTACTGAAGTGCACTTGAAATCAGAAGTTCATATTTAAAAGGCTCTTCATCTTTACACAACAAACAACCCTTCCCACCATCAAAATGAAAATAATACTGAACCCTCAGCTCCTCACTTCTCTTCTCCAAGCTGATCAGCTGATTGCACATCCTAACCCAATTCACTAGTCCTATGAAAAATTTCGCAACTCATTATGTGCCTTTTACTGCAAATTCACCTGTGTCCATGTCTCCAATGTCTCTGTACAGTCAAACATCATGCTTCCACAATACAGCAAAATCCGAGCAACCATTTCAAGGACAGGTCCTGATCTGCTCTTCACCTCCTCAGACGTTTGAGACAGAAGGTTCAGCAAAGGCATCACAATTCTCACCAAACCTTCACCTTTCAGTTACAAAATTGAAGACAGCAAAAAGAAGTCAATTATAAATTGCAAGAGGAAAGCAGAAAAGAGTGAGCAGGGTTGCCAGGTTCCACCTGTCCAAGCTCCCACTTTCATTGCAGAAGTGAATCCAGTACCAAAAATACTCAGAACTATACAGCAGTTAAAAAAAAAAAAAAAAAAACCCTTACTATTATTTTTAATTAACTTTTATAAATTGTTCATGCTAAGTACTAGCCCCTGCCTTTAAAGTCTTAAATGCATTATCTCTTCACATTATGACAAGTTGCTAAGATGAATACTTAGGTCATACTTAATATTACCTGTAATACACATCTTTCTCTTCTATTCAATGTAGTCTATACAATTAAGTCTTTTTATTCTGTTTTACAATGCCTGGTGCAATGAGCCTGTAACTAAGACTCCTGGGAACACCTCAAGGCAAAGGAAGTAAATTAACACAAAATCTCTATCAGTTATGTGCAAGTATTATTACAATACAGGTTACGCACTGTATACAAGAATTAAATCCATTGATTAGGATAAAACCATTGTTGAGGATAATACCACCTAGTTACATTATATGCAATAACATTAAAATCAGGTAGAAATATAACCTCAATCTACTTAAACTAACAAATTAAGGAATTGCCGTCCAATTGCAGAAAACCTATACTCAAATTTATGTCCTCCAAACTTCTTACAGATAGTATTTGTTCTTTTAAGATAACACAAGAAATTTAGCTATGCACTATACCACTTCCAAGTTTCACTAGCCAAGGTTATCATTCTCCCTATCAGTTTAGCACTTCATCCCCCTAAAGTGACACAGATTTAAGAGCAATTTGGGTGTGGAAGGTCTGCAAGTACTCCTGCTATGGAAGATTTGAGACAAAAATACAGTCAAGGCCATATGATGCTCACTGATAAAATGTTAGGGGAAAATAAGGCTTTTCTCTAACATAAAAAAGAAGTGGTTGAACCTCCCTCAAAAAAAATTTCCAAGCATTTTTAAGATTTTTCACACTAAAAAACCAACAACTTTTCTGTCCCTGAAATCTCTCCTTGTCTCTACAATCTATATCCTCTAAACATCACTTTGCTCATTGCTCCACGCCCTGGGTTCCACAGCATCTGCCTCATGTTGGAGCCAAAAGTTGAAGCAGATCCATTCCTACAATTTAAGTATTGTCTCCTAAAACAGACTAACAGGGAGAGATTAAGACTACAGCCACAGTTACCGGGAGACAGGAGAAACAGTTCAGATTAATACAAAATAACTTGATACATTTAAGTGATCCAACAAAAAGATTACTTGAGTGGCAGCACTATTTTAAGGTGTTCCTCCCCCCTCCTACCTTCCCATCCCCAAGACTCTCATTCCCACCCCAGCACTGCAGGTTTTCTTTGGATTGTTCAGATTGGACTAGTTTTTTGATCCATCTCATTGTGCATCCCCACTGTAGTTATACTGGTGGAACCAACAGACAGATGACAGAGAGGAGGCAGCATACTACAGTGTTGGAGCAAACAGTTAAGAGCTCCTTAAGTTCATACTTTTTGAAATGCCTGTATCACTACGCCTTAGCCTAAGGCATTTAAATTAGTTCACGCTCACCAGCATCCCCATGGAGTCAATGAAAGCCTTCCAGAAGGTCTCTTTCCATGTCAATTTTATAAGATGATTAAACTTCCAATACACCTCAGTTAGATGTCTGAAATTATATGGTATAAACTCAGGCCACCATAACCAACAAACAAGATACTGTACCCTGCTACTTTAAATTGCAGATACTTAACTCTGTGCTTCTAAGTTCTGCTGCTGCAGCCAAAGGCACGGTGAATGACAACAGTAGTCAGACCACACGACAGACCACACAAAATCAACTCTAATGAGCATAAGCAGTTCACAGAAGTGAACAAGCTACAACTGCAGATCCTCTCACAACTGGGGTCTAAAGCTTTCTCCTCCCCCAGCAGATTTCAGTATCACCACAGTGATAGCGTCAGGCAGCATTTGAGGTTGTTGATGGAGACACACTTGGAAAGTTGATGGACGAGGAATACATACGCTGCATGTATTCCATCTTGTATCCTAGAGCATATATCCTGAAGAAGGTCGACAGTTGAAAGCAAAGAGGAGGGATGCATTTAGCACCAGAGAAGAAAGAACACCTCTATAAATATACATTAGTGGAGGATAACAAAGATGCTGCACTCTGAGCATAATTTTTGGAAATGCTAGAGTTAAGATTCCAAAGTAAGACAGAGGGAGCTTTAGACAGAATCAGCCCCATCGTTCTGTTAAACTTGAGCTCCTGCAGTCATTCATCCTGTACTCCGGAGCGAAGAGAAAAAACAAAACCAGAAGACTCCACTGTTTCTTTCCCCATCCTGCCTCCCCTCAAGAGGAGGCTAAATAAAGAGGGACAATTAACATAAACCATACATGATGGTTACATATAATCATTCCATAACGCTAATGTATTCCTAGATTCTATTACAAGAACATAAAGATGAGATGCTGCTTCCTTCCTTGCTCTAAAACATCCAAACATTCAATGAAAAACTGAGAAGTTTGCTACCTTGTTTCAGCTAGAAAGATGACAACAAAAACAAGTCATTGACTTTACGTTGAGAATTATTCCTGCTTTAATTCTTTGTGTCTTGTTAACCAACTGCGCAAAAGGTGACTTACTCTTTAGCTTATTTCAGAAGGGCAACATACACATGGAGCTAATCAGGAAAAATTTCTGGAGCAAACACAGCCTAACAAAGTCTTTATAAACACTACAGTTCTGTGGATAAGCAAGGAAGTTTATTTCCTAATTCCTCCTCCTGTCCCCATTTAGGAGCTTCCTAACCCTGTTTCCCATTGAGCTAAGAGATGTACTTTCCCTGGCAAGCTTGATCCAGATCCGGATCATCTTTTTCCACCAACTTCGACAGGCTTTTGATTAGGCTGTAGAGTATACACATAGTTAACCTCTTCTCCTCCCCTTGCCACTTTCAGCAGCTCTATTATATACACAAATATATATATGTGTATATATACACTTTATATAT
>NW_009211763.1:0-1208 GCF_000690835.1 Fulmarus glacialis | reverse complement strand
GGCGGCACCAAGGCAGCGCCGCGCGCCAAGGGGACGACTGGTTTGACGGCTGGCAAAGTTATTGGCAAATCCGTTTGGGTTTCCACTGAAATAGGAGCTTTTATTTTAATTTATATTGTAATGAAAGCTTGTAACAGTACTGTATCGTAAACATAAACAGTGCAATCTTATAAAAATTTCATCTTTATCTATTTTGGGGAGAAATAGCCCTGTCTGCCTAATTGAAGCATCTGTCATTCTGACATTAAATAGTGCATCCATGGCTCTTATTATATTTCCTTGCATTTCTCATACGCTGTTAAATTGAAATAACACTGTTGGCTAGGAGATAAAGGGAGATAATAGGTATTTTATAATGAGCAGAAAGGAGGATTCATCTTCAATCGGAGATGAGAATTGCTTTATCTTTTTTTTTGGTGTTGTTATTTTGTTACCCTAAAGGGGGTATTCTGCTGCTCAGCTTTCCCAGCCCTCGAAGATCAAGCGAGGAGCATTTATCTGCATGTGAGGAGGTGTGAGTGCCAGGCAGCTGCTCATCAGCATCCGAAGCGACAGGGTTTCTAATGCGCCGCTCCCCCAAATGACTCTGGACGTCCGCAGAGATGTTGCGCAGCAAGGCTACGTCTGAATAACACCTAGCGGGGCACTTGGGAGATTATTTGTCATCATTTTAAGGAGTCATCTTTTCCCCTCATTGCCATTTGTAACTGCTTCTTCAGCGTCTGACACGCAGCGTCATGGTGAAGAGTTTCCCATGTTCTGTGCACGGGTGGCCAGGGCATGGCAGGGCACAGCATGGCACGGCATGGCATTACATGGCATGGCACAGCATAGTACAGCACGGCATGGCACGGCATGGCGCGGCATGGCATGGTACAGCACTGCATGGCACAGAATGGCACGGCATGGCACGGCATGGCACAGCATGGTACAGCACTGCATGGCACAGCGTGGCATGGCACAGAATGGCATGGCACAGAATGGCACGGCACGGCACGGCATGGCACAGCATGGTACAGCACTGCATGGCACAGCATGGCATGGCACAGAATGGCGTGGCATAAAATGGCACAGCACAGGGACCCCAGTCGGCACCAGAGCCGGGGTGACGGCACCCTTAGGCATCCCTTGCTGCAGAACAAGCCCAAACCGACCTGGTCGCTCTCAAAGCCGCAGCTGCTCTGCCTTGCCAACGTCATTCACCTCCA
>NW_009211762.1:0-681 GCF_000690835.1 Fulmarus glacialis | reverse complement strand
TTTACTGGATTTATTGGGGTTTACAGGGGATGCACAAGGCTTTTACCAGTTTTACTGGGGTTTATGGGCAAGCACAGGTTACCAGTTTGGGGTTTATGGGCAAGCACAGGGGCTTTTACCAGTTTTACTGGGGTTTACAGGGGATGCAGGGAGGGTTTTACCAGTTTTATTGGGGTTTATGGGGGATGCACAGTGCATTTACCAGTGTTACTGGGGATGATGGGGGATACATGGGGAGTATTAACAGTTTTACTGGGCTTTACAGGGAATGCATGGGACATTTATCGGTTTTACTGGGTTTTATGGGGCGTGCAGAGTGGGTTTACCAGTTTTATTGGGGGTTTCGGGTAATGCATGGGGGCTTTTACCATTTTTACTGGGGTTTACAGGGGATGCACAGGGGCTTTTACCAGTTTTACTGGGATTTATGGGTCTGCACAGGGGGTTTACCAGTTTTAGTGGGGCTTATGGGGATGCACAGGGGCTTTACCCATTTTATTGGGGTTTACAGGGGATCCATAAGGGCTTTTACCAGTTTTACTGGCGTTTACTGGGCATGCATGAGGGTTTTACTGGGGTTCATGGGGTTGGCACGGGAGGTTTTACCAATTTCACCAGGATTTTGGGGCCATGCATGGGGGAAACCCCACCGAGCATCCTGCGGTCCCAGGCATTGCCACC
>NW_009211761.1:0-27957 GCF_000690835.1 Fulmarus glacialis | reverse complement strand
ATTATTATTATTATTCAGTGGTAGTTTGGTCTAGCAGCTAATTGCTCTCAATGGTTTGTGATGAATAAAATAAATTGTATCTTGTTTCTAAGCTAAGTTTCAAGACTTTAGATCTCACTACACTTTTGTCTCCTAGAATAAAGAGCCATCTACTATCAGAAATATCTTTTTAACGTGAAAGTTTTACCTGTGAATTACAAAATCCTGAAGTTCAGGATCTTGATCACTTCAACTGGACACAATGAAGAGAAGAGAACCTCTGTGTTCCTTAGACAGATCATGCTTTTTTTCTGTACATTTAGTATGCCTGCGGAACAGACTTGGTATTTGTGGAAATTAACAAAGCAAATCCCTTCTAATACATTAGCAAACATGGCTCAAAGCCTGTTTTTCAGTCAAGCAGAGGAATTGTCTCCTGCCTTGGAAAAAACCTCAGCTGAAATAAAAATCGATATTAGAGCAATGCAAAGCATTTCATCAGACCTCAGACACAGTTGAACTTAGCCTTGGGCCAGAGGCTGAGTGAGTTCATGAACCTCAGCTCGTGCTGGGAAAAATTCAGCTGTGAGAAATGTTGTTTCTCCTCCTCCCACAAAAACTTGCCCTTTATACCACGCTCCCCAGAGCCACCCATACAGGGAGGACATAGAGGGAGAGAAAAGCAGGAGGAAGCTTACATCTCCTCTCATCACTCATTTTTCCTGGGGGAGGATTTGGTTGCCGTTCCCCACTTTTCCCTTGGTGTGTGGGGATGTGGGATGGCATGAGAGTGTCTGAGACATCCATGATGCAAACTGCCTTGTATTGTCCTTGGAGGAGTTTTGGGGTTGTTGGATACTAAGCCTGCCCAGAGGAAAAGTAAATAAGTAAATAAGATAACTCCCATGCTGTCTGATAATGTTTGTTGGGGCGGGGAGGAGTGGCTCTCTGCTGGTAAAGTGCTCCTGACATAGAGGCAGTTTATAAGAGTCCCCTAAACAAAATATATAATGACTGCAAAATCATGTTACTGCATCTCACAACTTCTGTTTTTAAATCATAAAATGGAGCCGCTTGCTGCAGCTATGCTGAAAACATTAAGTGTGGGCCTGACTTAGTTAAGAGAATCTCCGCCGAGGTGGTTGGCACAGCTGGTTAGTCACCACAGTGAGAAGTCAACTGTGAGGAAGAGCTCCATGGTTAGCAAGTTTGTTTTTTTTTAAAACAGAAAGCAAATTCGGAAAGAGTAAGGCTTACCCACAGATGCCACCATCTGATAGCTATGCAAAAGATGCTAGATACCTAAATAACTACTTTGATGTTTAGGTTTCCTTCAATAGATGTTTATGGATATTCTTCTCAGCTTTCTATTTTGGCTACCTGCCCTAATTCCCCTTTTATTTTCCAAATTCTTCAGCTGTGCCTATACTGGAGAAATGTGCTCTGATAGATTGGTGTCTGCAGTGTGTAGTACAATAAGAAGCTGATCAGGAATGAAGCACCTATATGTTGCTGGGTTAGCACCAATAGTTGGCCAGCTACATGAGGGTTTCCGCCAGCGGGCCAGACACCATTGCATCTTCAGTCCTCCATGTCCTACTGTTCCCATTCCATGGGGCCAAGAGGTTAGCAAGAGATCTGTTTAAAACATCCCCTTTACTTGGCACGTGCCGGTCCTAGAGTAGAGAAGTCCTTGGTGGCTCTCTTGGGTATGGTCAGCATTATCTCACCTGGAGCTTCCTTAGCAGGCTAGTCCCCACCTGCAGCTCTTGACAGCCCAGTTGCTTTTTTTTGTTCTGGCTTAGCCTCTGCTGGCTGGTATATAGCCCTTCTGAAAGAAACCAAACCAAATGGAAGTTGGAGAGAAAATAAGGTACATACAGGTGATACTGGAACTCATAGGTACAGGGGAAAGTGAACAGCAAGCTTGGTTGAAAAGCTCATGTCATAGTTTCGTGAAGAGCCATTGTAAAGGACGCATGCCTCTCTTCCCGCCCTCTTCTTTGTTTTGGCACAAAAGATGATGTAGCTGGAGATTAGGGTGCTGATCTGGCCGAAAAGAAATGTGAGAACCAGCAGCCTGCTAAGTTGCTGGCTGCAAGTTGTAAGCAATCTGTACAGAGCTTGCTAAAAAGGTGCAAAACCCAGTGCCCAATCTGGCCATGAAAAGCAGCTGTTACCTATCCCCTGGACACATTTCTTCCCCTGGTGACTGCATGCAGAAAAGCAAGCTGAGGTGCTGAGTTCATAAATGTTTTGATAAACCAGATGGATCCCTTGCCAAGCCATCTGATTTTATTTAGTTTTATCTCCACATTTCTTTTACAGCCAATTTCTATTGTATGTCTAATGAAACCGTACTGCTACTATCTGCTTTGGTAATTGTCTTTCCTGTGCATTGACTGGCATGTTGGCAGATGATCGATGGCCTCAGGCTGCTGCGTAAAAGACCCAGCAGTGGCAATGCTTGCAGGACTGTGGCAGATGCTTTGATCTTGCTAACGTGGGGTGCTGGGTTAACATTAGACTGTAATGCACGCAAACATAAGTGTCATTGATTTCATTGAGATGGCTGGCCTGTAGTCATCACTCAGATCTGAATGCTTCATAATATTGTATTAGGCATTTCCCTTATCCCACTTGTAACAATTTCTTTGCGATGAAGAGGCCTGTGTAGCACTTGCAGAAGGGTGTTTTATGTGGATATTTGTTTTCTGTAAGTATATAAAGAGATATCCATCTAGAGGTATAATAAACACCCCATAAAACAGCTTGACTCTGCATGGAGATTTGCAGCTGTGTTTACGTAGCCTGACACTGCAATATCCATACATCATCCCTTCCTCAAGGAAGTCTTGCTTCTTTTTTATCTCTTCTTGCCTTTTAAAGGCTCTGAGTTAGAATTTACTTTGCTCCCACATGACCAAAGCTTACCGTCACCCCATTGCATCTGCTTCTTAGCAGATGTTATGGAAACATGACAGCATAATAAAGTGTCATGCTAACTTGATCAAAGTGCACTTGGAAGAGGTACACTTGAACTTCAGCACTGCTGGTGGGAATGTGGCTTGAATTAATGAACATTTAGGTCAGGTTTAGACCTCATTTTCCTCAGGCCAGCAGGCTGCGAGTCTCACAGTCTCCTTGGCTGGAACTGTGTTTATATGAGATCATTAACACACTCTTCCCCAAACCTCTCCAAAGATGCCAACAAACTAGTAAAAGCGCTGTTCCTTTTGTGCTCTGCTGGTATTCCTTGTTATCAAGGAATGGGTTCCACAAAATTCATCAATGGAAAGCAATTCCTCATCTCTGTGGGCGGCTCGGCGCTGCAGGCACAGACCTCAGACCTTTCAAAGGAATTCCCACCTTCTGGTTTGATTAGCAAGGCTTTGACTTGCTGGGGTTTTCTGAACTCGCTCCAGGAGCTCGGCTAGGGAGAGCTGCCTTGTTACTCAGTCCCGCTCTCTTGCGTGAGGTCTAAGTAGGGATTAATTTGTTCCTTTGTTAGAAATCATGCAGGGCCAATGGAGCCTGTCAGAGTACATATCCCTAGGAATACCTAAATAACACCATTAGACTACATCTGCATGTGTGCCTATGCATGCACATACTCATGCAGAAACACACACACACTTCTCTAATACTAGAAGTTTCCTGTAGGTAGTAGGAAACTCCGCAGTTTACATTTACAGCTCATTATTACAATTTGCATTTCAGTGGCATTAGGTAGAAGCTCCCAGCTCCTTGTGCTGGGCATCTTCCACACACAGCGGCTAAAACTGTTCCTCTCCAAAGAGCTGGTACGGAGTTTTTTCCACGCGGTGTTTGTGGAAGGTCATGCTTCCTCTCCTTTGCTGCCTTCTGTTTCCCTGGCTGCAGTGAGGCAGAGGAGGTGTCAGGACGGAGGGCGGGAGCCCCAGTGGAGCCCCGGTTGTCCCTTCTGGCAGCTGCTCTCCAGCGTGATGCCAGTCATCTGGAGATCTCTCTGGGTGGCTCCTGGGGAGGGGAACGTGAGCCATAGACGAGGCTAAAGCTCTGCCTGGTTTAGGCAGTGGTGATTTCCAGCAGATCTAAGTGGAGCGTGGGAGCAGACTCTGTACTCTTCTTCCCAGCCACCACCCCCCGAGCTATAAAACCCTGGGTCACACGCACCCTGGGGCTCCTTGGGCTGAAGGATGAAAGAGCAATTGAGCTTGGTGTGCCTGATTTTGCTACCCTTTGTATTGCACATGCAAACTCGATATACAGGCCTGAGGCTTTGAGTGAGTGGGATAGAAAAGCCATGTTTATTTGCTGGCAATTCTCCAGTGCAGAGTTACACTGTATGCTTCCTCTAGAGATCACAAAATATTTTACAAGTCTTATTAGCCTCATTTGCACAGAGAGAGATGCTGCGGTGAAGGGAGGGGGTGCTTCCCCCACAGGTGGGTAAGACAACCTCAGGGGCTATCCAGAGGGAGAGGGCTGTTTGCTGAGATTTAAATCCACAGCAACGTTATACAGATTGAAAGCATAAACTTGCTGTTAGCCTAATGTAAATAGCTCTTGCATATGTTTGGTCTACTCATCCAGCATGTTTTCAGTTACGCCTATCATGCTGCTCATGCTCAGCCATGTTTGTAGAAAAAGCTCAGAACAAAAACAGTGCTTCCCTCCTTGCCCAGGCCTGGGATGTTTCTTTCACGTTCCCCAGAACTGCTCATCGATCTCTAGGAATTTAACTGTGATTCTTCATCCTGTTCAGGAAATGCTCTGTCAAAAAGGATTGTCCATCAAAGTGGTTTATATCTCATAGTACAGTTTACAGGGGTCCACTCTCAAATTGCTTTATTCCAGATGCTCATGCTTGATATCCATATTTCTAGAATTTATAAATTTGTATTTCATAGTAGTTCCTAGCGCGTCCTCCAGGTGAAGGTGAGGATTTCTGGGTCAACCCCAACGCAGCATTATGAAAAGGGAGCACATTGGAGAAGAAGCTGTAGGCTGTCCTTGCTGGCAGCATGGGGTTGCCTTCACAGTGGCAAAGTTCTTAACAGTGATATTTTGCAGTGTGGGCAGGATGCCTCAGTTGTTCAGGGTAATGAACAGATTCTCTGTATCTCACAGTATGCATGCTGCTCAGGTTTCACTGTCTTTCTCATCTTTGCTGAGGCATTGTAGAATGGTTGCCCCCACTTTCCCCACAAAGAATCCTTCAAAAGACAATTGGGCAACATGTAAGTCACACGAAATGTTGCAGAAAATTTCCACCAAGAATTTCCAGCAAAATCCTTCTTCTGCACTTCCTCTGTAACTATAGAGCCAATTGCCAGCACAGGATAAATTTTAAAGTTGGGTTGTTTTTTTTGTTGTTGTTGTTTTAATGGTTTTCCAGCTCCTGTTTTAAGCCAGATGCTGTTGTGACCATTTACACACATGCGTGGCAGGCAGGACCATGTAGTTGAGTACTTGCATATGCTTTGGTGCCACTTTCTGTAACAGTAAGGTGTTTTTTCTGTGCATTGATTGGATGGAGATTCTCTCTTTACCCCTTTTTGGTGTGCTGTTCCTCCCTACCCTCCTGCCACCTACTCAGCAGACCTGTGTGACTCTTCCTTCCCACTCTGGTGCTGCAGTGACCTGCCAGCTAATCACCATTAACTTGCTCGCACTGCTGGGACCTGACTTGCAGATTCCAGCCATCTTTACATGAGGAACAGCAGCCTGGCAGCCCTCCAGACTGCCTACTGGATCTGAGCCAGCTATTTATTGTGAAACTTTTGCTCCTCTTGGACTTTGCAGCAATTTTCATCCCCCTGGGTGATTTGCCTAGTACCAGGTAGAGAAATCCAATAAAAAGCCCTGGGAATTTGCTCTGTGCTCAGCAACACATAGTTACTACTGACTTGAATCCTGTTTCTTCTACAGCAATATACAAAGGACTGTAAAACTAATAAAAGATACTTTAACTTGTGACTGCAAATATTTTGGCGGGACTGTGTGGCAGGGAAAAAAGCTACATATGCTGGGAATTGAGCCAAGATCCAGATTTGACGATCAGTAGGAATTGTTAAAAGACATGTAGAAGAGCATTAATTTTACTCTCCGCTTCACTTTTGGACCAAGACTGAACTTTTTTCTTTCCCGTGCTTTGCTAAGACTCCTTTCCTTTACATGTATTTATTAAAACGAGCCAAACAAGCTGAGTTTCTCTGTTGTTCACGCTAGCCTCCACTGCTGCACCCTGTGCAAATACTGTCCCCTCAAAATGGGGCCATGCTGCATGCTCTTTGCCTACGCTTTGTGCTAGCGTAAATAGCTTCAGAGGGGCTCCTCACTGAATAATACCCAAGGCAATAGGAGCTAGCACTTTAGATGCATGTCAGTTAACTAAGTGCTGTACACCAGATTACAGAAGCGTTGTTTTCTTTGCACAGGAGAGAAACATCCATCATAATATAGTCGCTCTGACAGAAGAAGCAAGCGTGCGTATGAGCTGTTCCTCAGCATGGAAACTGCTGCTGCTGATCTATGTCACCCCATGCACAAACCACCACTTGCTCACATATATTTTAATGTGGAATGTGGGAAATCAGTCAGAGGCTGAGGTAAAATGCAAACCTCTGAAGGCAGCAGGTCAACTGGAAAAACACCTTTCTCCTGCGTTCCCCAGTGGCCATGTAAAGAGGTGACGCACAGCTGGGAAGGCAGATGGCCGGCAACTTCACTGCACTAGCCTTTTGCCTTTGCAAATGTGCATTAGGTTGGAGGTGAGGATTCGCTCGATTCCCACAGCTTTCTGTAATAAGCCCCTGTGGCCAAACAGGCTGGCAGTTTTGGGGGCTGCATGGCCTCCTGCTTAACAGACCCCAAAGATCAGTGCTAAGGGTCAAGGCCGTCCGCAGAGCTGCTGTGTCCCCATCCTGAGCCAGAGGCTGGCTGAGAGCCCACAGTCACAATCCCCAGCTGCAGCTCTGCCATGCAGGGCCGGGGTCAGGTGCGCAGAAAGCTTCAGTGTCTGCCGTGGCAGGGGGACGCAGTACCCTGTTGGTGCGTTGGCTTCTCTTGCGATGTACCAAGCTGGAATTTTTTAGGGTGTCCTTGCGCGCCTCGGTCCCACTCAGGTTCACAGTGCTTAAGAAGTAGCAAATTTGCTGGTACTTTTTACCGCAGCTGTGTTCCCAGTCTTGCCCTGGAAGCTGCTTGCAGGGAAGAAGGTTGGCACACCTCTGCTTTCTCTTCCTGAGCTGTAGTTGTGTGGTCTCCTAAGGGGCACTGTCACATAAGAAGGGGAGCTGGGAATTGTTGCAGTGCTGTCCTTCTTGAGCGTATCTTGCTATGATCTTGGACCTTCTTAAATGAAAGGTAGCAATTACAGCTTCCGTTACCCTTGGTAATGTTTTATTAGTAACTGCTGTGATTATCTATAATTGCCTGTGTTAATAGTGTGCCATGATTGGCAAGGTTCAGCTTAAGGTTGATTTCGTGGGGGAAAAAATGGCTGTTTAGTTTGTCACTGCTGTCTTCCATAATAATGCGTTTCAAGTCAACTAAAGCCGCATTTTAGGACAAGGTAGTTGTATTTAGGACGTTGGACTAAATTTGGCTTTCCAAATTAAGTCTAATGTCTCTCTTAAGCCAATTCCAGGCTACAGAGGACTTCCAGATGTATCTGGGACCTCCAGGGAGTACATGCTGTGTTACTCAGCCATGCTTTGAAGAAGTGAATTGTGTTCAAGAACATGCCCATCACTAACAGTGAGCTGAATTAAGTAACGTCCAACTACCAGAAAACTTGCCTCACCTGCATGGGGAAGGAGTTGGTTCCTTGGTTTGACATTTTTATAGAACCACGCCCCCTAAACCAAGAACTTCTATTTCAGAAAGCCTAGGCAGAGAAAGAGGTAGGGCAACTGTACAAGAAGACTGGCTATTTATCACCGTGTGAGATAGAAGAAATCCCATCCCAGAAGAGGACTGCATGGACTGGTTTCCTGACAGAAAGCAGTGTCCCTTCCTTGGCCCCCAAACAATAGGGGAATTGAAAGAATCGCTACTCAGATATTTACCAGAGGTGTTTCTGGATCAAAGCCCTGCTACAGCCTGAGCTCAGGGAGTTTCAGGTTCAGATCTCGATTCTCACCCTCGCATTTCTCTGCTGGGCTGAACCTGCTTCTTTGAAACTGCTGGAGTTTTGGGTGTGTTAGAAGGAGGTTTTCTGGGGGAGAGAGATGAACGTAAAGGCTGTGCAGAAAGGAGCGTGTAAAATGGCATGGATGTAGATGCACTTTATCGCATGCCTCTGCAGTTCATCTCTTCAGTCCACGTTAGTTCCCTTGTATAGATAAAAATTCAGGACTTAAACCTGCAGTAATTTAGCATGTATGATGCATGCATACATAATATTTGCTACCTCAAAATGTCCTTTCATAGAGCCTGATGGGCACTTTTGCTGTATGCAAACCCATATACCTTACAAAGCTCTGCTCTCCAGGTTTCCCTCCCAGGTTATTGGAACAAGGTGACCCTCTGTGGTTACGAAGCGGAGGTGGGCGACCTGCTTGCTTATGGGATCAAGGTGGATCCAGCAGACTGATGACTACCAGAGTGGGACCTGGGAGCAACTAGTTTAGAGCCACTTTGAACTAGCTTTTGTCTTCTGCCTGAACTGACCCAGAGACTGGGGAGCAGTGTCGACCAGTTGCAGGTAGCCTGGTGCATCCTGACAGTAACAGGCTATATCCTGTCCTGCTGGGGACAGGAGGCAACGCAAAGCCATTCCCTCAGGAAACGGCCTCGTGCAGCCATGATGTAAACACCACAATACACATTATTTTTGAGCAGGCACCACTGGCTGAAAAGATTTTTTTTTTTAAATTCTTTTTCCCGTGTTTTTAGTAAGGACATGATTTATTGCAAACGAAGAAAATGTGAAAGAGTTGAATGTGACGCATTTGTATTTGCTGATCTTTTTGCATGTTTCCTTTTAATTAATTTGGGGGTTATTCAATGAAATTTGGCTTTGTTTTCTACGCACTGTCTAGCTAGTTTTCTTTCAGGCACTGGGACAAAAAGGCAAATTTTAAAATATTTTCTTTTGTAGTGTTTCTTGGGTTTGAGAAAAGAACCACAAGCATTAAGGACATTTGTGTAGACATTTGTTGTTTGTATAGAATTTGTATTTTCAACCGAGTTTGTCCCTGTGGTGTCTCTTTCATCCTATTCAGTCAAACCTGTTTTTTTCTGGATTCTTCTTGTGGTCGTGTAAGTGTGTGTGGTCTGATAGTTGAAAAAATGAGTCCTTTAGCTGGACATAATTTCACATAGCCATGGATAGTTCTGCATTGATGGGCTTGGTCTAAGACACTCTAAAAGAGGCTTGAGCAATTTTAGGAAGTGCTGAGGATCCTTCCTTTGAAAAACTGGCCTTTTATTTAAAGACGGGTCCGATCAGATGCTTGGGAACTAATGAATCCTTCACACGGTACATCTCAAAACCTCTGGCTTTCCATCCGTGACATGTGGTCGTCCCTAACAACAGGCAGATAAAACCTGAGTTAATGGTGTAAGAGCCAATTTAGCTTACGGATATGTGCATTTTATTTAGAAAATTGTAGGAGATGCAATATGCTCACTAAGAAGTGTGAAGATGGCTTAGATTTACAGGCATGCCTTATGTTCGTGTAAAGAAAAATTTGGGGATATGGTGTTTAATTTTCTGACAATGAGCACATGAGTCGGAAGCTGAACAGCAGAGTAGCTCATGAAGGATCTCAAAAGGGAAAACAAATGCCCTGAGGAACAAATACTCTGTATTTATCTTCTTTTTTTTTTTTTTTTTTTTCCTTCTTCTTCAGTGAAGCTTTTATTTAACCCTCTCTTTGGATCCTAGCTTCTTCACTCAACAACTCTGAAGTGGATTTTAAATTGATACACTCGTATGAAAATGTCTAGCTTAATTTTACTCAGAGCAATTTAAGAAAAAAAATCCCCTTACATCCTTTGATGTATAAAATGCCAGACTTTTAGGTAATGTTTCTCCCTTAGGGCAACAGAAGAGTGCAAGAGCCTCTAACCAAATCCACTATGGGAAACCCTGCATCACCAAGGCATTTTGCTAGCACACAGTGGCTCCTGAGCGCACCTTGCCCCAGCCTCCCTGAAAGGGGAGAGTTTCTCGGGATCAGTAGAAAAAGGAAACCTTTTTCCCTGTGTGCCGGCTTCCCGGAAAGCAGTGCAGTTGGGATGCTGGTTCTCCCTGAAGCGGTACTGGCAGCCGGCTGGCTCGCTGCGCTCAGGGTGGCATGGACACCACCCTGGGACCGCTCCTCTCCCCAGACATCCCTCCCCGCTCTCCTCGATGCGACCCCACTGCTGCTCCCCCCCCGCCCCCACCCTCTATCCTCTGAGGCACTACTGCTGTTAGTGAGGCACATTAGGTGATGATGATGTTACTCGTGACTTTTATGCTCTTGGATCTCAAGCTAGAGGTGAATTACTGCTATCGTCCCGATTGCCGGTGTGCCAAGGTCTGGCGGGAGGGGAGGGGGCACTGGGGGCAGCCCCGCTGGCACAGCCGAGCAGCTTTCTTCCTGGAGAACTGACCCTGCTGCAGCAGAAAGGCACATTTATTCTCGATTGACGCAGGTTGCCCCTGGAAAGCCATAATATTGATATCGGAGATACCACTTATCACCACAAAACATGAGATGGCTATGATTATGTTCTGGGAACATGTTTATTGCCAGCATGAGGCAGGGGCCTGGCAGACGGGGACAGCGAGGTTGGGAGAGAGGGGGGAAACAGTCCTTTACCCCACTAGTAAATTCACAGTTGGGTGTGTGGCAAGATTACAGCCTTAGTTGTGTCTCCATTGATTTCCTGAGGTGTAAATGAGCCAGGCCAAACAGTAGTAATAAAAAGTATCAAGAATGATCTGCCCTGCCCACCCCGCCAACTCTCCCCCGCCCCCCCCAAGAACAAAGCAGGAGGACATTCCTTTCTCGCTAAACAGGCAGAAGGGACAGTAAGTTGTATCTTTTTGTAGTACAGTCCAGGCTAGACAAAACTGCTATGCATATTTTCCTAATCGTCTTACCAAAGCCCTGAGATAATGCTGTCTCTTCTGGCAAAAACAATGATAAATTGTTTTATTGTTGCTGGGCATTTTATCAATCTCTTCAGCAAGCTCTGACTTTTAAAGACACAATAATAGGTTTTTGGCGTTTTTTTAAAGCTTTCTCCTACCAGTTGTTTGGACCCAGAGCCCTGGCTTCAGAGCATTCCAGAAAGAACCATGCACAGAAAACGGGGCCAAATAACAGCGGAAATACTGTCTCTTCATGCAGAATTTGTGAGTAAATGAGAATGAGCTGAGACCCTGTCATTGGGACAAAGCCTTACAAGCCAAGGACTCAAAATACTCAGGCCTCCACAGTCTTTGGCCCTGAGCAAGTCGTTTAGCCTTTTTGGCTCCTCTGAAGAGATAGCGTGATAACACCTCACTTCCCTCACAGGCCTTAGTCTGAGCTCATTACTTAGTGTCTGTAAAATACCTTGTAGATGAAAAATGCAATTGACAGCAAAGGCCAAATTCTCTTCTCATTTATACCAGCTGCTATTAAAGTGAATTGAGGCTGGGCCAGGGAAACCCAGAAGAAGGTTTGGCCATAGGTGTAAAGCACCACGATTGATCTGTCTGTGCAGAGCTCCTTGAGGTAGCTCCTCCGGTGAGCTCTCTGGCCTCTGCTGGCACAGAAGCCCCATGCTTATTTTATTTTGTTGCTGCTTCTTTTTTAAATTGGCTACCGAGGACCTGGTACTGCTCTCGCTGAAGCTGTCGGATTTCGTCTCGGGTCAGTTGGGTGATTGGCAGACGGAGGGAGCTCTTCCCAGAGAGCTCCTGTTTTGAATGGCAGGTTCTGTGGTGCAGCAGGCATCACCTTGGGGCAAGCGATGCAAAAGTGGCTGGGAGCCACCTGTGTCTAAGCCAAACTCCTCAGATAAACCAGCACCAGCCCTGGAGAAGCCCTGTGAGGCTGGGGCAACCTGGGCTGGCTGCTCTAGTAACCAGCTGGTAATGGTCCACTGTATGAATTGAGGTGCAGGAAGGCAGGGCATGATGGCCAGGGCTACCCCCACAAGGGAGATAAAAAAAAAAATGGGAGAGACTCTGTCAGCAGGATGAGGGGGCTTGACTTTTGAGGCTACCCTCTCTCTGGTTTTGGGGAGGGTGGCACTGGGTCAGGCAGGGCAAGGGGAAGGAGCCCCCAGCCAGCCGGATCACTCTGGAGGGACCCATCAGCAGCACACAGCCACGCCCCACCTCTGCTTCTGGGGTTTTCTGAATGTAGTGAAAGGCTGCAGGAGCTAGGGAGAGGAAAAGCTTGCTTTATGCTAAATTGACATTTGAATTGTGGAATGCTTCTAACAAATTGCATCTCAGGGAGGGGCTTCATCTGACTGGCGTCTGGATGAGTCTGATACTGAATGAAGTATCCTATAACATACGGCATCTGAGTGTAGGCTACACTGAACCAGCATTATTTCATGGCAGTGCGTATCCAGTTTATTGAAGTTGAAAGGGAGGAGCCCAGATGTTTTTTGCTGCTAAAGCACCTGTGTTCTTTGACTTCCTTTACTCCTACTCCAAGTGCAGCCTGATGCTTCCTGTAACATCTTCCTTAATTGCAAGCAAGGGCTTGAAACTCGCCCATGATCAAAGGCTGCATTTTGACAGTTCAGGTGCAATTAAATGCGAGTATCAAGTAGGGTGCTTGCAGTTTAAAATTAAATCTATGCTCAAGTGTGGGCATAAAACTAAAGCCGCAGCACCTTCTTGCAGATCACGTAGTCAGATATCTAAACGGGTGCACTTGCAGACACAGAAAACTCTGCTCAAGTCATTGGAGGCTTGGGCAAAGCCCAGATAACACTGAATAGCTAGCCACTCCTATAACAATGTTTTTCATTGGACATAAGTCTCTTAACTTACTAAAAGGGAGCCAGGGGCAAGCATTCAACAAAAAAATGTCTTTAATCGTGGACCAGATATAAGGGAGCCAGACAGCTGCTGGCTTTAAAGTGGTTTTGAATCAAGAACATTTGCAGTATCCTTGGTATTTACACTCAAAGGCTTCTCTCAGAACAAATATCTGCCTAAGCATGGAAAAGCAAGATCAAATTTGCCTTTGAAATCTGTGGTCTGGTGGATTAGAAACAGAAATGTTTAATCCACTCTTAAAAAAAAAAAAAAGAAAAAAAAAGTAGAGGAACTCCATTTAAGTCCAGTGGGATCCAGACAGGATGAATACCAGAAACCTCCTCAAGTGTTTGTAAGGTAAAGGAGAAAAGTAGCTGTTCTCTAATTTCCCCAGCTCCTGTAAAAAGCACTCTCAGCTTCTGTTCTTCTTTTATAAGAGATCTTTAAACATGCTCAACTACAAGAGAGAATTGATGAAAACTCCATGAATCCAGGTCATTATTTCTATGGGGTTTATAAGACATGCTTGGACACTGGAGTGACAGGTAAGGTTCCCCCTGGAAGAAATATGTGGTCTGCTGCTGGCTGTCCTATCCACTGTTGTTCCTCCTTGTAACCCATCAGAAAATAATAATTTGTACTCTTGTGAAAGTAATGAAAATCTTTCCTTTTTTGCTGCCACCTCTTTTCCTGCTGGATCAATGGGTATTACGGACACTACTGATGTATTGTCTGAGGCTAAAACTCAATAACAAGCTCAAATTAGATTTAAGGAAATGAGTCAATAAGCAGAACAGGAAGGAAACACATGAATTTAAGCCTAGAAAACCACATATCATAGCGTAGTACAGGGTTTAATACCTTTCTTTTTACTGTGAAACCGGGGACATGAACTTTCAGGTGCAGTGTCTGTGAGGGGCAATGTTCCTACTCTGTCTCAAGTCAAAACATATTAATTATAGAAAAATCAAATTGGCACGAGGCAATTGCTCTTGATGAGGTAAGACAAATGTTAAAACACCACAGAAAGAAAGCTGCTGAAAACTCTCCTGAAAACACTCGGGAAAGGCCAGAGAAGACAGGTGGAGGAAAGATGAAATCAGGACTGAAATGCCAACCCCGCGCAGAGACCATGTGGCTGGAGGAACGTGGGGAAGGTGTTTAGCCTTGCGCTGGAAGTTTCCACCTGAAGTTACAAAAAAGAGGATAGTGTGTCCTGGAAGGTTTTAAATACAAATTCCTACTCAGTCCATTGCTGCCTGTAAATGCTGAAGCATAAATTGCCCGAATGGGCTGGCTGCAGTGCTACTGCCCGAGTACCATGAGCAATGTGTTTGTCGACATTATTGCAGGGGAAAGTGAGCCAAACTGCCAAAAAAGTAGAGCAAAAAAGGTATACTTTCCCCTGTGTGTCAGAGGCTGACTCCGTGCCAGGCTCTGTCAGGATGTGAAGGGAAACTGCCCAAAGGCAGCAGAATCCCCCAACAGGCCTTCTTTTCCTGCTCTTGGTATTTTACCACATTTCTATTTGGCCAGCCGTAGAGGGATGGTGATAAGGGTAGATCCATTCTTTCGTGGAGCAAGGAGGAAGACAGGACTGCTAGAAATATCTGTTCATTTGGATTTGGGGCCTGGAGGCCACTTCGCCTTCTCATGGTCTCAGAACCAG
Source organism: Fulmarus glacialis (assembly GCF_000690835.1). Lineage (NCBI taxonomy): Eukaryota > Metazoa > Chordata > Aves > Procellariiformes > Procellariidae > Fulmarus > Fulmarus glacialis. The sequence continues at coordinate 13,342 of NW_009211761.1, read as the reverse complement.
CCACGGGAGCTGAGGGAAACCTCACTGCACTTCACGCCCCAGCAGTACCTTCCACGCAGCAGTTGAAGAAAGCTTAGAAGACTATAAACAAGTTTTTGAATGCACCAGGAGGTAGCTTTTATTCTCTCTGGTTTGCATATTGTGAAACTGGAGCACTGAAAAGTTGATTTTCACAATTTGCTCCTGCTCAACACCTGCACGAAATGTCAGGGTTTCAGAAGCGCTTCGGGCACTTGGGAGGAATCAAGGGCAACTGCTCTTTCTCATAACTTTGAAAAGCAGCCACTGCTTTGCTAAATTTGCTAGCACACAAATGCTGGTGAAAGTCAGCACTGAAGTTGACTACAGCAGAGTTTTGAATCTGTCCTCTCAGCGCTAGATAATGCCTCTCATTATCACTGTGGTTTTACCCTCCCTAATGACTACAGCGCTAGGAATAAATCAGTGACGTGCAAACTGGCATGTTTTTTGGTAAGCACAATTGCCCATGAAATTTGTATCATTTTTCTCCTCCTGCCCAGCCTGCCCACTTTAGCAGCATTCCTTTTCCCCTAGGAAACTGATGCTTAATTTGGAAAGTCATTTACAGTACCAGCAAATGACTGAAAAGAAGCATTATGGACAGAGATATCTCAAAAGGCCAGTTTCATCCCCTGGTCTACGAATAGGAGACCTGGTTGCTCACATTGGTGTTCTGTCTCATGATGGTGCTGGTCAGGGAAGAAGCAGTGTTTCTTTGACCCATGATCATGCTATAATCATCCCAGGTATAAGTGAAGAGCTGGAGCCACTGTCACTGAAGAAGAGCTGGTGATAGGGAATTTCACCTGACGTATCTGGTAACATTTTAGAACCAGTGGCTCAAACTCAAGCACACAAACTGCTATGTACTTATTGCATAAACATACATAGGGCTCTCTAAATTTTGGAGAGCTGCAATACGGTGTTTACTGCTCCTGTAGTTTTGACAGCGTTAGCTCGGTGAAATTACTAATCGCACTTGAAGTGCTGAAAATAATACAGCCATATGTGTAACTGCTGTGTGTACTTCATAAATGAGATGGTGACACCATAAACTGTGAAAATAATGCAGCTGTATAAAATTAGAATGATGAATGTGCATTGGCCTGCAGTTCTACTAGTGCAAGCCAGTGCTGGTACCAAACTGCTCCCTCAAAAACGTGGCTATTTAAACCTGCTTTGTAGGGAGGCAATTGCTTAGTATGCCCTTTGTTTATGTGCAGAATACAACGCTGTTTTATTGTTTGTTTTTTTTTTTTTCTTCCATCTGAATTCTTGGATTTTGGTAGAAATGGGAGTGTTAACTACTGACATTTCTGTTATGATGGTCATCCTCCAAGGTAGGTGGGCTTGGCTTCAGTTTTGGAGAAAATCACCCATTCTGGCCCACAACCAGCTGCGGTGGTTGGGAAGCTCCTAAGTGGAGGGAAGGTGAGGAACTGGCTAAAGCAGAGTATTGCACCGGGGAGTGTTTGTCTTTGCTTCATTGCTCCCCACTTGTGTCTAAGGCCAGAGAAAATCCTCAGCTTAGCAGGTCATCACCATCATCACAGAGCATCACCATGCAGCTCCTCAGGGACACCGATGGGGCAAACAAAGGAGAAGTTAGAACAACGGGCCAAACAAAGACCTAGGCCATTAAGAGGTGAGAGCGGAAAGACAAGGAACAGGATTACAGTCAAATGACACCCAAGTAAGGCGACAAAGGACCGGGAGTGAATCCTAATGACTCACAGAGGTGGGAGAGGATAGGGAGACAAAGACCATGATTGCCATCAGCTCCCAGAGGGTCCCAGCCACATCCCAGGCCATCACATGGTTGGGGAGGAGGCTAGGAGAGATGCTGAGGACTGGTTAGTGAGTGAAACTTGCCCTCCCTGTAGTCACAGAGAAACCTGACCAGGCTGCTGGGACATTACCTAGAGAAAACAGTGGTGATGAGAGCAAATGAAGTCGGTTTTGTTTTAAAATAAAATAATCTGCGGCTGCTACAGTGTTGCAACATTAAAGATGAAGGTTTAGAAGCAATTAAATCTCTGGCCAGTGTGACTACACTGCTGGATGTTTCTCGAAAGAGGCACACTCGGGATACGGGTAGTTAAGTGATCAGCACATAAGCAGAGATTTGTCAGCTTCCACATCCTGAGCAATCTCTGCAGGCGTGGGTGCATTGCTGGGGAGTGACTGCTGCTGTTTATCGATCTTGATAAGTATACAGAAACCAACTGCTGTGGATAAATAGCAGCCAGGGCGCTCATCACCAGGGCCATAAACTGAGACTCTCCCTCTGATATCACTCAACAAAAAAAACCCCTGCATCCTAAAAGGGGTTAGCATGTGTGAGAAACCTGTAGAAAATACTGGTGGGTCCATATGGAGAGCCGTATGCCATAGCACACTTTTCTTACCTAATAAGCTACAGGTGGCTGAATGAAATGAGATGGTGCACTACAAGTACTCAGCAGAAAAAGACCACACCTCACCAACAGCCAGAGTAACCCTGCTCTTTAAATATTCACTCTTTTTACTTTCATTTTTCACGCTGTGGCAACACCATTGTACACCCCCGCCCCCCGCCATGCCTTAAAACATAGTGTCAACAAGAACCAACCCGCTGGTGAGGCTGCGATGGTGCTTCAGCTGCAGACATGACTACATAGCATCAGCTCCAGAGAGAGGTTTGTCATGCTGCCATCAGCACTTTCTTGTTATATGGGATGTCTGGACAGGTAGGAGAAATATTAGGCTCTGGCAAGCAGCAACTTGCAACTGCAGCTGTTTTCACAGCTTGAAGATAATCCAATGTGAGGCAAAGATTGGCTGCACTGAGAGCAGCAGGAGCAAGGGACCAGAGCTGGGCTCCCTCCTCACCTCAGATTTACAGCTTGGTCCTCCTCGTTCATTTGAGCGTTTCCCCTGAAGCTGCCTGGCAGTCTCCTGGAGCCACCGTCGCATGTCACAGAAGTTTTCCTCGTAAAATAAAGGGTAGAGCAAGGCAGCCGGGACTGGATCTGGCTGCAGCAGGGTGCTTTATTTATAACACGTCAAAGATGAGGAAGATGGTTACAAGAGTTCAGGTCAAATAATCTACTTCATAGCAGCAGGGAAGGAATTATGGGGCATGAGGTGAAAAACAAAAAATAAAATCCTAGCATCAGGACGATGCTGCTTGATCTGGCTTTGATAAAGCCACAATGAACAAGATAAAAACTACCTGGGCCAATGAGTCTCCTCTGAGACTACCCTGAGAGCAGCCCAATTTGCTTAAGGCAGCTATGATGGGTAGGAGAGGTGAAATCCCAAGCAGGGGAAGGATTCGGTGAAGTTGTCTCTCTCTTATGATTATGTTTGGGCATTTGCCTAAAAGATGCTGATCCTGAGTTCAGAGCCTGCAGACCACTGGATTTTTCCACTCCTGCTGTAGTCTATCACGTGGAGTAGAAAATCTGTCATCTGTCACTAGCAACACAAAAATCAGTGTAAAAACACATTCAGAGAGAGAAAAACCCGTCTGACTTTAAGATGCAATTGAGCTCTGCCACACATAGGTGAATCCTGCTTTGGAAAGCTCTGCCTATAAATATTTTCTTCATGTTCATTTGCCACATTTTTCTTTGGGCACCAGTGTCATGTGATTTGAAAGAGCCAGAGTCTGCAGCTTTCAGCCAAACTCATAGTCCTTTAGCAATTAATTTCCTAGTGTGTGTTGACTGCTATAGTTATAACTTACCCAGTAATTTCCTTATTCACCATGAGGTTTGGGCACACGTCATCTAAGCGTGGAGGTATGTTGCTGTCATTTCTCCCATAGAGGACCTTTCCCTGCGTGGATCCATGTCTCCTTAGCTGGGTTCCTGCCCTTGGGTCAGTGGCAAGCAGCTGCAGAGGGACTTCCAGAAAATGGTAGTTGCACCTCTGCCATTTGAGTATACACAATGGTTTGGAGTCAAAGGTTTTTCCTTGTTAAAATTTGGGAAGATAACGATGAAAGAAAATATTTGTGGAGAAAAGAATAAGATAAAAGAGGCTGCAAAGTATTGTGGAGCTATGTCAGAATGGTTTTAAAAGAAGCCTGAAAGACAGAAATGAGTAGAAAATTAAGCAATGGAGGGGAAAGACATGCAGATAAGGTGAAAATAGCAGCATAGTATTTAAAGGGAGAGAGACAGGGAGAAAGCAATCCATGAGAAAAACTGAAACATGGACAAGGGGATACAGAACATGGAGAGAACATGTGAAGACACCATGGGAAAGACAGAATGAGAGGGCAGAGGATGCTGCTCTTCCAAGAAAAAATGAGGAAAGAAATACAAAGAAGAAAAAAATAATAAAACATGGAAAATGATAGAAGCTGGCAGAGAAACAGAAAATGGTTGGAAGGGAATTCAAACGTTCGAGGGAAAGCATGAAGAAAGCAGTGTAATATTAGGACTAGCAAAATGTATTTTATTTATTCATGTTCCTTCCACATTATTTTTCCCTGGCAGCTGCTGAGGGTCCAATTGCTGTGCACTCCCCTCCCTCCATGGAGGGCAGCCAAGCACTTCTCTTTGAGGATGATGAATGCTCAAAACAGTCTTGAGCACTTCAACTTTAAACAAAGCGCTCTCCAAAGCCCCCTTCTGCCTTGGGCAGCTTCCCCCCAGCCTCCCTGGCAGAAACCTGGCAGCTTTGTTCCAACTCATATGTAGGCTCCCAGGAGCTCCTTTTGCAGGTTGGTCCATTATTAATGCTGAAATTGGGATGAAATAAGTGAGAATCAGACTACCCTTCCTTGCAAAGAGGAGAGACGTAATCTACTCCCTCCTCCACGTCTCTCCTTGCCGTTGGCACACATGGTGCGTGCACGCTCCTTGCAGACAGATGGGCTGGGATGTCAGCTCTAAGAAATATTTAGCAACTTCTTTATGGGACCATCCAAATCCGATTGTAGTCAATGGAAACTCCTCCACTCCTTTTAATGGGAATCGGTGTGACCCTGCAAGGCTCCCATCATGGTGAGACTCACACCCAGCCGTACCCTTTGGCCTCTTCAGAGCATTTGATTTGCCGAGCGATTTAATCAGTGGGAAAGTTGGGAAGTTGACAAAGGTAAGATAAGGCCTTTAATCCTTTCCTTTCTTCCCCTGAGCAAGGAGAGGCCTTTTCCAAGCCTAAAAAGGCGTTTAAAAAAAAAGCTTTTCTCGCAGGTAATTTTTATCAGTCCAGACAGTGACACAGTAAATTTTTTTGAAAGCTTCCTAGAGATTTAAGTGTAAATGGTGTAAATCCCATCTGACTTCAGAAAGGAGGCCTGGGCAATTTTTTGCCCTTCAGCCAGATCATCTCCTTTAAGGGAGATGTGAATAAGGGGTTTGAAACAACTGTTTTTAAATCAGAGGCCTGTATAAGAGCTGACATGTCACAGCACTGACGTTAGACACATGGATCAGGCAAGTCTCAGCACCCAGAGATCTGAACTAGGAACCTCCGTACATATTTTCCAGCAGCAATCTTAAGTGTGATATAAGTGGCGTTGTGCTAGAAAACATGAACACACTTGACTGGAGCTCTAGGAGAGTGAGTATTAATGAGATAGATCTATCAGCTTAATAAGAAGCTTATTCCCTCTTGGACCATAAGGAGGTTTTTTGAAAAAACACATACTAACTGACCGAGGCTGGGAAAAGACAGTGTTTTAGAGAGCTCTGCCACCGCCGTGGTAGAGCAGATACGGTCCTGCCACGTTAGCAGGGGCCCCAGCAGTAGGACCCCTACCAGCAAGGGTGCCTGCAGCGCTGCAACCATGATGGCTTTCTAGCCAGCGAGGTCCGAAATGCTCTCAGCATCATCTTGGTTTTAGCAGGGCAGGAGGTGGAGAGCCCGTAAGGACATACAGCAGCAACTGCAGTCCACCGGACTCTATACGTGCTGACATAGGTTTGAACGCCCTTGCCTTGGCGGGTCTAGTCCTGAAGACATTTGCTTGCATGAGTAGTCTTCAAATTAGACACTGCTGAAATCCCCGAAGTTTCTTCCAGAGGTGTGAGGACTGCAGGATGAGGCCCTGAATGACAGACTGCAGTGCAAGGATTGCTTCAGCCTGGGCGGTCCGATCGGGCATCTCTTGCAGGGACAGCATTGTTTATAATGTACTTCCCAGCCACCAGCAATGCCATCCCCTCTGCTGAGGCATAGACAGGGTGCTCTCATTTTCAGAAGCCCCAGTAAAAAAACATATTTACTTCATATTCATGTATTTAACTAGCCATACTGTCTACGCCAGGAAATCCATAGGATTTCCTAAAGAGCTTTGTTACTTAATTCATTTTAAATGGTGGTGAATCTGCAGCTGTAGTGTTAATTATAAATGATGTCATTTTCAGCAAGTGTCAGGATGAAGTGCATTTGCTGCCATGCTAGTGCTGAGCACATAAACATCCCAGCGTGTGTGTTTTTCCATGCGTGCTTCAGATTTGACGCGGAAATTCCAGCCCTCGGTCCTAATCGTGTTAACACTTAACTATGTGAGTAAAGTTACTCAGCTGAGGATGCTTCAGTGAAGCTTCTCATGCAGGTAAGGGCTGGCAAGATAAGCCAGTGGTTTGCAAATGTGTGGTATAAACAAGTCAAACAAACAAGTCTGCATAAACACTGAGACTTCCACGCCTCGCTTTACTTTCTCTGCTAAAGTACATGACGGGACCTGTCTTGGTGATCGCTGGACCTTCATTGTTGGACACAGGCCAGGCGTTCTGCCTGTGGTAACCATAGGTTTTATAACACCAAGCAAGAGGCATAAAACACCCTCAACCGGCTGGGTTGTTTGGTCCTAATGAGCTATGTTTAGAGTGTTTACACAGCACGATTTCATCTTCTCAAGGCCTGTAACGTGAACTGTGGACTCATACTACCCTAAGGGTAATATATGTGGTACTTGTGCTAGGCTAGAGAAAATAACCTTTCTCCTACTCACTTTGCTTTAATTAACGTCTGAGTTGAGTTGCACCACTTTTTTTGCATATTCTGTAACTTGTTGAAACCTTAACCTTTTAGGCTAACATTTTCTGTGCCAGATGACTACTCAGTCTGATTCTGGAGGGATGTTTCTGGCTGTTCAGCTCTTTCTAGGAAATTTTTTCCCAAACAGCTTCTTGTGGAAGATGTAGTGCCATTGCACTTTGGAAAGGAAAACCACAATCAGGCTGTGGGAAATCTAGTTTCATGCATGCATCTTTTGTGGCTCCTGTGCAAAATACCCAGATTCGGCCAAGTTATAAGCCCTTGGAAAATTGCAGTTTGCACACACCTGGTAGAGGCTTGTAAGTTTGGCTGCTGAACTCTTTGATGTTTCTGTCTGCGGAGACCGTGCTGTGGTCTATGGCTGCAGGGACTGAGCGGGTGGTTTCTGCTAATGCTCTTCTTAGTGCCTCCTGGCACAGCCACGGAGACTTGTGCTCTGCGTCATTCACCTCCTGCACCCCAAATGGTGAGGAGGAAGGGTCCTGGGCTTTATTTGTGGAAGTGGCATAAATAGGTGGACTAAAGCAGCCTAGAGAGAAAGACTGAGGCAGGGGACTTGGGGTGTAGAAGATACTTGGGTCTCGCTGTAAGAAACCTGGTCTGGGAGTTGGGGTGGGAAACCGGGGTTGGAAAATGCTAGGGTGAAATGTGGGCAACAGCCTGGCAAGAAAAACTGGGGAACTTGTGCTGAAGAGTGGAAAGTGGCCCACCAAGGCAGAAGACCCGGAGTGGAGGCCCAGGGAGCCTGGGACACGGAGCTGGAGTGGTGGCACAGGGGGAGGTGACAAGGGAGGTCGGCGGTGAGGAGCGGGATGACGGGGTTGTGCTGCTGAGATCCCACGCAGCTGAAGGGGAGCTCAGGATGCTGTGAAAACCAGCATGCATTCATGTAATTGAAGTGTATGATTATGTCACGAGGGACTTGCACAATCAGCCTTAATTTGGGCGTTTTCTAATTTTGAATGCTTGCGTTTGCAACCTCAACTTTCTTTTTAACGGAGCTTTTTGTCAGCGATAGGGCTATCTGTAGTTATTCTGTAGTGAGATGGTGCCAAAGGGCCATCATGATGCTCTAGTATGCAAGTCCTGAACAGTGAATGAAGTAGTTGTTGCACTTAGTAATGAAATATCTGCATTTCATTTATTTGTGTTGTGTTTGTATATGAGGAGTGTAATTCTGTTAAACCTCGGCTACTTCAGAGGAGGAGAGTGAATTAACATGGATGAACGAGGGGCTGTCTAACTAATGGACTTTCAGTATAGTTAAAGCCTAGCAACAAATTCAATGTTGCTTTGGATAGCAGAAGAGTTGGTTGGTTTTTTTTAAATAATCAAGTTTTCGTAATTGAAATTCACTGATGTGAGAATATTTTTCACATAGATGTTTACTTTTTTGTTTAATATACAGTGAACTATTAATTATTGAGAAGATACTGGTATGACTCTGTTCTGATGTATGGTAAAAAACAAAGGATCAAGATTTGATTGATATCAGTGTATTTTTCTAAACATCGTCTTGTGATGGGCTAAGGGGAGATAAGCGTGCAGCTCTGCAGATAATTGCCAGAGCTCATAAACACTTTGTTTCCCTCTTTCATTTCTTGACAGCTGCAGCAGCAGAGACAATATCCAGGACCGTACAGAGAGTAACTGCTGTGGTAGCACCCCTGGTGTGTTTCTCCAGCACTCTGCACTGGCAGTAAATGTTCAAAACCCAGCAGGAGACAGCCCTGAGCGCCCTGCTGTTGCTGACCCTGCTTTGAGCAGGGGGCTGGACAGGAGGATCTCCAGAGGTCCCTTCCCACCTCAGCCATGCTGTGCCGAGGTGGGCCGGTGGCCGGGGTGCAGCTCGCCCGCTGTGCCGGGTCTGCACGTCGCAGGCACGTCGGCACAGGCTGCCCAGAGGCCGGCGGTGAGGCAGTGCTGTAGGTGGGACCCTGGTTGGTAGGACACAAGGTTTGTGGCTCCTCTGAGGTGGCTCCCTGACACTGGTTTAGGCTGGGCCACCACTTTAAGGGAGGCAAAGGGATGTATCAGCACGCCCAAGTGCTCTCCTGGATTGGGAGCCTCAGGGGGGCTATTTGCGTTGCCTATCTTTGGGTACTAAACTCCAATGCAGGAAGCTTTTTCCCCTATCTTGTCTGCGGAGGGAGATTAGCCCAGGAAGAAGGGTGACTCAGAGTATCCAAGCCATATTCCTGCTCTGAATCACCTCCTGGGACATCTCCCCTTTGGTTGTAAAGGCAGCTGGCCGACACTGAAGGAGCAACTTCCCTATGTTTTGTACCTAAAGATGCCAATGCACCTTCATTTTTAAGGTTATAGTTGAGCATTTACAAACTACCACAAGAGAAAATTATTGTTCAAATTTCTGTACCCAACCCAAGGACAAAAAGTGGGCTAATGGCATACAGGTGAATACAGAAATTTGTTGCTCTTCCATGGTAAGCACATTGACCATCTTCTCCTGCTTGAAGCCTTTAATAATATCAGCATAGGGGCAAAGGCTCTCCTCCTAACTTGAGAATTTTTTTTTTTGAGAGAGAGACACTGGGGGTTCAAAGTAATTTATTAAACTGAGTTAGCACAAATATGTGGCCTTTTTACGTGCCCATTTTCAAGTTAGCAATCTGTAAAAATACTCACTCTGCTGAATATTTTAAAGCATGCAATAAAACAGTGTTTTATGGAAGAGAACAAGGGAATGTGTACGAGCCTGTCAGATTTCGATGAGCCAAAATGTTCATCCTAATTTTATCACAGGGTATCAATATAAGGAGTGACGATTACCTGTGATCAGTGGGGCTTGAACCTTTTTCCACTGATAGATGCCTGTTTAATCTCTATGGGCTGTACTTTTGCCTCCGGTTTTAGGAAACAGCTTTCAGCAAAGCTTTTGTGCAAGGTGTGAAGTTTGACAGGCTCTTACTTGGTAGCAATTTTAATGGTGAACGTAATTTTTTCCCATTGGTCCCAGATGTCTGAGATCATAAAAGTCTTCATTTTTTTCCATTGAAAGATGTTAGGTGAGCAGAGAATATTACGAAGTTTGGTTAGGTACTGCTGCCTCACGCACATGTGCTCGCTGGCTGCCAGACTGAATGAAGAGCTGAGCTCTCCCTGCCTCTTGCTCGGAGGGGATCGAAGAAATTTCTTTCCTCTGTCCCATTAGAGATTTAAAAAAGAAAAAAAGTAGGGACATTACTGTCCCTGATTTCTCCTCTGACAGCTTGGCCAACGGTTTCAAAAGCAGCTGCAAGAAAACAGGAAGACAGGAAGATACACAGACAGCATGAGGATATAAACTTTGTTTCTCTAGGAAACTAGGCTAAAAAAAGTTCCTAGGCCTCTTAGTAACAGAATAAACCTTGTGAATGTGATTTAAGTCTCCACTGTGGGCTCAGAAACGAAAAGGAATGGATCCCCCATGTGCTGATTATTTTTAAAACACTCGCAAGCTCCAGTTCGGTTCTATGATTGTTTGGTGACTCGCTCCCGGAGCTGAAAGTTTGACACTGAGGTCTTATAAAGATATTGCCTATTAGAGGTCCCTTAGGTGATCATAAAGGAGAAACTAGGAGTTAGTTGCCTTTGTTACGGTATCCCAGTGCTATCCCAGCACTTGTAGGGATTACTCCTATTATCCCTGTGAATGATGGGAGACCCCACCTCCCCAGTATGAGCTGTGCCTGAGTGAACACGTCCGAGAGCAATTTGCTCTAATTGACTGTTATGTATGATGTGCTTATAAAAATTGTTAGAAAAGTCCAGATGGAAAAAAAAGGTCCCTTGATCCAACCAAACTGGTGAGAGAATAGCAAAGGGCAGCAGAGCAATGCCTTTGCAGGGCAGAGCGCGGGGCTGTCCTTCCATCTGTCCTTCCGCGCCCCTGGCGCCGATGAGCCTTTTTACACTGTTTTTATCAGGTAGGCACTGAGAAGGGCAGTGCTAAAGAACTTGCTGCCTTTTACAAATCCGCATCCTGGTGAAGAGAGTTTTACCGAAATAAACCCTGTGGAGCAATCTGAAGCTGAAATCTATTTCCATTCCTTTATTTCAAGCCTATTGCTGGGAACTTTTCAAGATTTCTTCCCTAGAGATTTAAAGACTCTTCTTCTCATAACATGTGCAGCCTGGGGGACAGCGGCGGCAGTGCACGGAACCTCCTGGGAGTAATTACGCTTCCTTTCCCCTTCCCCTTCCCTGTAGCATCTCTCTGGCAGCGCTTCTGCCAGGAGCTGTGCGCATACGTTAACTTTAATCCATTCAGTAGAGGGAGTCAGATGCTAAAATCTAAGTGTGCGTGCTAGCCCCTCCAGGAGCAGGACCTTGTATTTGCATGCGGGAGCAGAAATACTTAATTCTTTGCTGCCCACTTAACCCAGATGGGGGTGTACGGTGGTGTCTTACTCTCAGCTGGGTCGTCTAAACTGCTGCAATGATAAAACCACAGCAGCAACAATAGCAATGTAATTAACAGAGTCATTATGCCAGTGCTCTTCAACGCTGCCTTGCGGGATCCGTCTCAGCGAGCAGGTTATCTTTCTCTACATCTGTGTAGTCCCTGGCCTCTTTGGCGGACATCATTTGCAGCAGTGCTGGCCAGTGCTTCGTCAGAGGGACATTTGTTTCCATTTTGTAATGAATTTTCCTCTCTTGTGTCCATGGAGAGCTGATACCATAGCACTGCTTGTGGGCATTAGCTGCCACTTGTTTTCTAAGGAGGAGAGGGGGGAACTGATCTAAGGAAGGGTAGGGACTTGGCACACAGAGGCACGTAAGGAGCTATGCCTCCCAACTTGGCACGTCTCTTCAAAAACGGGATGTTACACAAATACTCGATGTGAATTTGGATCTCCTTAAATTGTGAAAACAACTGTGTGCCCCTCCTCCCCAGCATCTCAAAGGCTTTTTCTCAACAAAGCCTGGAGAACCTGGAGTGGCCGGGGTGGGAAGGTGTGGGTCATGGCGGGTGCCGTGGGTCACGGCCTGTCCCCATGAGCAGAGCGGGGGGACGGCAGGCGGCCCCCAACCCCTGCCCAGCTAAGGGAAGCCTGGAAAGAAGCAACTCGGGCGTTTGCTCTTCAGATGAGTCAGCCGGGGGGGGAAGGGGGAAGCAGCGAAATCTTTTGCACCATCCTTCTAGCCTCTCAGCAGAGAAGCGAAAGTCAGCTGCATGTGCTAAGATGATGTTTGTGGTAAAATAAGTCTTGAGAGGTCAGGGGTGGTAGTGACTAATAGTTTGGAGGCAGGCATGAGGGGGGAACCAGACCCAAACTGGTGGCTGAATTTGGCCTATTTGACTTCTCCTGTCTTATCTCAATTATTTGATTAGGAAGGTTTGGACCAAGAAACACTGTGGGATGTGAAAACCTGCTTTGAACTTTCATTCTGAGAGTGGTAATTGAGTTTTAAATGTTTATGGCAGTACCTGGAGTTGTACTGGTGAATGCACTATAGACTCTCCCCAGTGGTAAGCCTGGCTTGCTGGAGACCCTACTCTGCAATTAGCCCCATTGCAGAGGAGAGGGGGAGAAGGAAGGCAAGGAAAACAAGTAGACTTTTGTGAAAATGATTTATTTTGCTGATTACTGAGGTTTTAATCCTCCACAGTCAGTGCCTTCAGTGTGGAGCTGTAGGAGCTGGGGAGAAAAGGGGTGTTCTAACCAAAACCAGCACCTGGATAACCTGCAGGTCTGCTTTTGCACCACTTGCAACTGTTTGCCCCAAAACAACACTGGCTCTGCAGAAAGACGCGGCAATGAGGAGCAGAAAGACGCTTGTCTGCCCTTGCCATTTGTAGCTCTTGCTGCTTGCCATTACTGATCCCATGTGAGACACTAGGAGGTACATATGCATTCTTTCTTCTACCGCTGATGTAAATAGGATTGTTTTCTCTGCAGGCAGCGCAGAAATGAGTCCGTGGTCCTGTGCTCTGTAGCCGACGTAGGCCTTGGTGCAATGAATAAAAGGGAGGCCTTATTCCCTAGCCCAGCCCTGGGACTGCTATAGTAAGACAACCTGCCACATGTACCTATTACTTTAATGTGCACCAGTAATACAGCTCTAAGCCTCCAGCTGGGATTGAAGGTCTTCAAGGCTCAAGGCACCAGTTACTTGAGAACCTGCCTTGCATGGGGTCCTTAACAGCCCCGTGTTCCTCGTGGAGGCAGCTTTGGTGGGTGTGCAGGACACCATGCGCTGCTCCTCGGTCGCAGCGAGGAGGACACGCTCGGGTGCGGTTATCCCTCGCCCTGTGCCGGGAGACAGAACAAGCTGCGTTTTAAAACCGCAGAGCCCTTCCCAAGCACCGAGGAGC